>NW_012152663.1:516650-529838 GCF_000956105.1 Propithecus coquereli | reverse complement strand
CCACCACGCCCAGCCTAAACTTTTTTATTATAGAAAATTTCAAACATCAAAACTAAAGTATAATACATATATACCCCCATGTACCTTTTGCCAAACTTCAACTGTCACAAACTGACACCCAATAAAGACTGTGTCGTCACGTGGAAATGGAAACGAAGTGGAAGTGGGCTCACAACTGTATTTCGTTACACGCACATTTAGTCTGTTATTCTAGGACTCGCTTCCCCTGCTGTTTGGTGCTTGGAGTTACCACTCTTGGGGTCCTTCAGAGTTGCACCTGTTCACAGGCACCAAAACAAGACACAGAAGCCACCAAGGCCACTGCTTACTTCTGACACCTTCAGGGAGAGATTAGTATTGCCCTAAAAGAAAATTCAAGTAGGCCGGGCGCGGTGGCTCACACCTGTAATCCTGGCCCTCTGGGAGGCCAAGGCTGGAGGATTGCTTGAGGTCAAGCGTTCAAGACCAGCCTGAGCAAGAGCGAGACCCCATCTCTACTATAAATAGAAAGAAATTAGCCAAACAACTAAAAATAGAACAAAATTAGCTGGGCACGGTGGCACGTGCCTGTAGTCCCAGCTACTCGGGAGGCCGAGGCAGGAGGATCGCTTGAGCCCAGGAGTTTGAGGTTGCTGTGAGCTAGGCTGACGCCGCGGCACTCACTCTAGCCCGGGCAGCAGAGTGAGACTCTGTCTCAAAAAAAAAAGAAAATTCAAGTAGAGCAGAAGAAACAGCGCTTTCACAGCATGGTCCGGGCGCCGTGGAGGAAGCGAGTGCAGGCTGTCTCCTTCTTTGCCGTCTCCCCGACCCGTGCTCCCTTCAGCCCTCACTGTGCGGAGCTGCCAGGGCCAGGCGGCAGGGACCCCGGGGCTCCCCGTGCCCCAGACTTGGCCCCGCTTTGAGGAGTGCCCGAGGCCACGGTGTGGGCTCACCCCTTGCTCCCTCCCCCCCTGCAGGAGCCCTGGTGGACCAGGGCATCTTCGAAGAGCTCACGAGGGACTTCCTGCCCCAGCTGTCAGAGAAGATGCAGGACCTGGGGGTGATCTCCAGCATCTCGCTGTCGTGGTTCCTGACCCTCTTCCTCAGCGTCATGCCCTTCGAGAGCGCCGTGGTCATCGTCGACTGCTTCTTCTACGAGGGCATCAAGGTGATCCTGCAGGTGGCCCTGGCCGTCCTGGACGCCAACATGGAGCAGCTGCTGGGCTGCAGCGACGAGGGCGAGGCCATGACCGTGCTGGGCAGGTGACGTGCCGGGCTCCTCCCCTCCCAGGGGCTGACCACAGGGCCCACCCCTCACAGCCCTGGGCGCTGCCCAGCCAGCATTCGGGCGCCGCGCCCACCACACGCCAGGCCTGGGCTGTCCGGGGTCAGCAGCGAGCGTCCTTTGTAGTGGGAGACGAAGCAGCGCCTGGGCGGTGATGAACGCTGGGGAAAAGCAGCAGGGGTGGTGGGCAGAGTGCCTGGCTGGGGCTGCCGCTCAGATGTGGGGTCAGGACGCGTCCCATGGGGACCCCGAGAGCCAAGGTCCAATGGCCAGGATTCCTGTGGGCGGCCAGGAGATGGCTGGCACGGTGGGGCCCGGCCTCTGGCGGAGGCTGGCGTCCCTTGCCTTCCCGAGCTCTGCAGCCTCGCGGCCCCCGGGCCCTAGCGGGAGCAGGCCTGCTCTGGGCTTGCCGTGACAGCCGAACGAGCATGCCTGAGGCCCAGGGTCACGCAGGCCCCTCCTCCTCCTCTCCCGCCCCCACCCCACCCCTCACGGGCTCTCCCTGGGGTCCAGCCCCTTCCCTCCAGCCCACAGCCTCGGCCCAGGCCCACAATACCGTTCCTCGGGCCGTGCTTGGTTCATCACGGTCTCGTCAGCCTCTCGACAGCCAGCGTCCCGCAGGACTCTTTCTGATCAGAACCGACCCCGCCCCTCCCCTGGGACGTGGGAACGCCCCACCACAGCTGGTCCTCTGGCCAAAGGAGCTGTCTGAGTCCCCTAGCCTGGCTTTCAAAACCAGGCCCCCTCCCGGTCTCACTGTGGCCCATGCCCGGAGCTCTGTGCGGTCCTGCTGGCCTCACAGGACATCGGCCTGGCCTGGAGTGCTCCCAGACCCCTCCCTTGCCTGCTGAGCCAGCCCAGGTGCTGCCTGGGACCCTGTAGACCTGGCAGGGTTGTCGCCTCCCCGCTCTGGGCTGTGGTACTTTTGGTCCACACTCATGTCAAGACACCCGCCGGCAGCCAGCGTGTGGCCAGCCTGCTTGCCCAGCTCCCACAGCAGGCAGGTAGGGCCTCTCCTCAGGGGGTGTGGGGTGCAGCCACGCCCTACCATCCGAGTGTCAGGCATGGAGCCCTGGCGAGGCTAGGTCGGCTGGCCAGAGGAGAGCCCTGTCCTCAGGGATGTGTCCCTGGAGAAGCCAGTTCCCTGGACCACTGCCGACACCGCCATAGCAGGCCTCCTCCCAGCTCTCTCCTGGGACTCAGCCTTCGGTCCCTGCTTCTTCCTGGCCGTGGCAGGGAGTCCGCACGTGCCTAATGACCCACCAGGAAGAGGGAGCATGTTGTCCTACTGGGTAGGTCCAGGCTTGTGAAGGGCTCCTGCCCATGGGGCCTCTGGGAGGCAGCCTGGTATCCTCAGAGCTCAGGCCTCGGGGGGCAAGGCCTTGAGGCTCTCCACCTTGCCAGGGGCCTGCCGGGGCACCCCTCTGCCCTCCCGGAGGCTTCCCAGCCCTCAGCGAGCTCTTCACTGGGAGTCTGTACATAAATTAGGTCCCTCCTCATCACCTAGCTGTGGTCTAGACTTGTCCCCTACCTTTGCAGGTACCTGGATAACGTGGTCAACAAGCAGAGCGTTTCCCCTCCCATCCCGCACCTCCACGCCTTGCTGACCAGTGGGGATGACCCCCCTGCAGAGGTGGACATCTTCGAGCTTCTCAAAGTGTCCTATGAGGTAGCACTCGCCAGGCCGGTCTGGCCGGGCCTCCCCTGCAGCCTGCGGGTTCAGGTGGCCGCGGCGGGCGGTGGCGCTCTGTTCACGCTAAGCTTGGTCTCACTGAGTCACCTCCGGCCTACAGAAATTCAGCAGCCTGAGGGCCGACGACATTGAACAGATGCGGTTTAAGCAGAGGCTGAAAGTGATCCAGTCCCTGGAGGACACGGCCAAGAGGAGCGTGGTAGGTGGCCCGCAGGGCCAGGGCTGGGGCTGCCGCGCTGGGCCAGGCGCCCCCGCCACGCAGCGGGCGGATGGGGAGCTCCACGTGCACCCTGCCCCTCGCGCTGCCTTGGTGCGCGTGTCGTGGGGGACGCGGTGTGGGACTGGAACCCCGGGGCGGGGGGGCAAACGTGGGGATGTGGGGAGAAATCCTGGTCATTTTTTTCTGTTCACGGGTGAGTCAGCGGGAAGCGTCTCTGCCCCTGCTCCTCCACACAGCCCGTGTCCCTGCTGCAAGCCTCTGTCCTCCTCGCCTCTGGGAAGGCTGGGCCGTCCCTGCCACCCCAGCCTGCAAGACTTGCTCGTGCTCTCTGCCCCCAAAGGCGGGGACTTCTTGCTTTGTCTTCACATTCCCAGCCTCTCCTTCGGGCCTGCAGGACACTGTCAGGGCACCTTGGTCACAAGCAGCAGAATCTGACTGACTCCAGCTAATTCAAGCAAAAAGAGAACTGGCCCACAAGTCCCGGGGCCCCTTACAGAGAGCCAGGACCAGGGCCTGGACAGGGATCCAGACGACGGGAGCTCAGTGGCTGTCCCCACCCTGTGGCCTGCAGCTGAGTGTTGAGAGAGGCTGCCCCAGTGCCCACCCCGGGAGGAGCTCTGGGAGTGTGAGCTGCCTGGGGGCGAGGGGCGAGCGTGTGGGCAGTGCCCTTTCCTGAATGGACTGAGCTCGAGTGCTGGGCCCGCTGGTGACGCCCAGAGGGCAGTCCATGCCTTTGCCCCCAGACACAGAGGGTCCTCCCCGAGAGGGCTTACCGCCACCGCAGCAGGAGCTTGAGAATCCACCAGTACATCCTGTCTCTCTTTCCTTCCAGGTCCGAGCTATTCCAGTGGACATTGGTTTCTCAATCGAAGAGCTGGAGGACCTCTACATGGTGTTTAAGGTGCAGCCAAGAGCCAGGGCAGGACCAGCACCCCATCCTAGTCCCCTAGCACCTCCGCAGCACAGCAGCTTCCTGCCAGAAGAGAAATAGATGTAAAAGCATCCTCAGATATAGTTACCATAAACCTCATGTAGAATTTAATCCTTCTTGGAATTTAGGTGGGACACTTTTAAATGTCAGAAAATCCACTCAAGTCAGCTTACACAGAAGAGGGAATGCATTGGCTCATGTAACTGAAAAGTCTAAGAATGAACAGCTTCAGGCATGGCTGGATCCAGGTGCTCAAATGGGCTGTCAAGCTCCCCCACCTCTTATGTCCTCTTATGACTGCTCTTCCTGCAGAGTGGCGGGACTGTTGTCAGCAGCTCCAGGGCTATCCTGTCTTCCATTCTTAGAAAGAATTTTTCTTTCCAAGTGGTTTTAGCAAAAGGCCCCGGTAGAGTCGATCCTTGGATGACTCGAGTTAGGTGCTGTGGCTACCCAGCGAGGGGTATGCACCCCTCCCACCCATCCCCGGAGAGGGGGCTGGTCACCTGAGGGGGAGGCAGGAGGGGCTCTCCGAGATTTTGGGTGCTTCCAACAAGGGAGGGGAGAGGTGCTGAAGAGGAGGCAGAGAGGGTGGAGCCCAGACTGCCTTTCTGCTCCTGTTGCCGGTCCCCACCCTCCTCCCGCTGCCTCAGGTCCAGTTCCCAGGTGGCCACACACCGTGGCCTTAGGCCCACAACAGTCGAGCCAGCTCTGCCCTTTGTGGGCTGCCGAGGGCACTGTCTCGCAGCAACACCCCCGCCCGTTACCAAGGGGCCGATGGCGCCAGCATGCGAGGTTCTGTGAGTCACTCACCTCGCCAGGGCTCTGCAGGCTGGGACGGAGGGGAGGGTGGACGCACTGGCCAGTCCAGTGACCCTAACAGCCCCAGGGCCTGGCAGCGAGGCCGTCTCACCAGCCTGTCCCTGCAGGCCAAACACCTGGCAAGCCAGTACTGGGGGAGCAGCAGCATGGCTGCCGTGCGCCGGGACCCCAGCCTGCCCTACCTGGAGCAGTACCGGATCGACGCGAGCCAGTTCCAGGATCTCTTTGCCAGCCTCACGCCCTGGGCCTGCGGCTCCCATACGCCTGTGCTGGCGGGGCGCATGTTCCGGCTCCTGGACCAAAACAAGGACCTGCTGATCAACTTCAAGGAGTTCGTGACAGGGATGAGTGAGTGCCCCCCGCGCCTACCAGGAGCCTCGCCCAGCCCCACCCTTTCCCAAAAAGCTCTCCACCTGCCAGCCCCAGCCCATCTGTCCCTGCGGCAGCAAACAAGGCAGCCTCGAGCCCTCGGGCCTTGGCGAGGGAGGAGCAGGTTGCCTGCTGGGGACATGGGGGGCCGGTGGGAGCCCGGCCCCCTCCCTCCCACGCAGCACAGAGCAGCTGGAGGCTGGGTCGGCCAGCCCTGGGGAGGAGCCGGGCCCCCCTGGCGGGGCTCCAGGGAGAGCAGAGACCTGGGGTTGGCTCCAGTGACCTCTCCAGGAGGGAGTCGGGCAGCGGGGCTGTGAAGAGGGTCCCCACTAGAACACCCTGGAAGGGGCTTTGGCGCTGTCTTGCCAGCGCCCCCTCCCTGGCCTTGCCCGCAGGCGGGATGTACCACGGAGACCTGACGGAGAAGCTCAAAGTGCTGTACAAGCTGCACCTGCCCCCAGGTGGGAACCTCCCCGCCCTGCGCCTGGCCAGGGCCGCCTCCTTGTCCAGAGTTCAGGATGCAGCACCCCGAGGCGGAGCACTGGCCTCCGTGGGGCTGCGGGGCCTCGAGCTGGCACAGGGGCTCATGGTGGCAGGGGAGTGGGGGGAAGAGGGAGCCGGGGCACTGGGGCCGAGGCCAGGCACAGCCTGGGAAGGGATGTGAAGGGGAGTCCCACGGGTGCCGGGTGTCTCCAGAAGAGCACTCCACGCAAAACCAGGAGGGGTTCGTGCACAGGACTCAAGTTTGAAACTGAGGCTGTCCAGTTTCTCGAGGGGGTCATCCCAGGGGAACCCGGTCCCATGGCCATCGGGAAGGCCCGCTCCTCTCTGGCCTCCAAGCCTGCCGGAGCCTCATGGGACACAGAGGGCACATCTGCTGCGGGGCTGGGCGGGCCGGAGCCCAGGGGCGAGGGGCTTCCGCCGGGGTGGGAGAGCTCACCTGGCACGGCAAGGATGGCCGCGTGGAGCGTCCTCTAAGGAGGGCTGGTCCCCAGCATCACAGAGGAGACACACTCAGGCAGGTGATGGCTCCGGCAGCTGCCCTCGGAGCTGGCCCCGAGTGATTCTTAGAATACTGGGCTGGGCTTCACCCCCAGAGGTTCTCACTTAGTGGCCTGTGCAGCGGCCCAGACCTTTTGTTTGTGAAGCTCCCAGGCGCTCCTCTGGGCCTCCAGAGCTGAAAAGGCTCTTGGCACAGGTGTTCTCGCCTGCGCCTGGCTTCCCCTTTGAACGCCTCTGGGAGGGTTGGCACTGCCACCGGAGAGGGCTTGGCTGGACAGACCCCGCCGAGCCTGGGTCCCACAGGGAGGGCTGCCCCAACACTCTCGAGCCGCCTTGGCCCGCCCTGCCCTGTCCAGGCTTGGGACGCGTGGCCCACACCTGCTGTCCCCCACATTCACCGTGGGGTCCCTCTCGCTGCGCCTGCTCCTTACAGCAGGCAGGTGAGCCCCCACACAGGACGCGTGGGTCTGCGACCCTGGGCACCGCTTAGTCCCTGCCACAAAGTCGGACGGGCCAGTCAGTGCCCATGCGGAGTGACCGCCACGCTGTGGAGAGTGAAAGCAGCGCGCTGCGTGCGCGAGGCTGGGCTCCCCGCCTCCTGTAGGAGCACAGAACACCTGGAAGCACCCATGGACGGAGGGTCGCTGGGATGAGAGGGGAGAGGGTGGCTGGGTGCCCTGGGCTCCTGATTACACTGATGGAATTTTTGCCCAGCATGTGTTTTTTGTTTTCAAACACAATGTAAAAGTCAGGAAAGTAACAAATAATCAGAACTAATCATCCTCACCAAAGCTGCTACCAAGAGTTATAATCAGGGGTGCGAGGGCCGGCAGGGTACCCGGTGGGGAGAGCAAGGCCTGTGCCCGGACCGGGGGCTCTGCTCGGAGTGAGGTCCCTCCGTTTGCTCCCGCTCTCACCTCTCTCTCCTCCCCGAGCACAGCTCTGAGCCCGGAGGAAGCCGAGTCAGCCCTGGACGCAGCCCGCTATTTCACAGACGACAGCTCCTCGGAAGGTGAGCAGGCCGGGCACCTGAGGCCTGGCCGTGACTCTGCAGCCACCGCAGCCTCCCCGGGGCCGGGGCTCCGAGCACGCTGCATCGGGGTGCTCCCCGGGGGGCCATGGGCTGGGCCCTGCCACGCTCTGGGGGCCGAGCTGTCTGCCGTGGATGTTCTCACTCCTGTTTCTCTTGTGTGTCTGTCTCCCTGGACCTTGGCTCCTCCTCCCTCTGCCCTCTGCTGTCCCCTCCAGCATCTCCTCTGGCCTCAGATCTGGATCTTTTGCTGCCCTGGAAGGCTCAAGGTCAGTCCCTGGAAGGCAGGGGCCACCTTTGCCTCTGGGCTTCGTCTCCCTATCACTGTCCCGCACGATCAGGGAGCCTGGAAGCTCTTTGTCCAAGGGACCCCTCCAGGACCCCATGCTCTGGGGATAAGTCCTGAGAAGGACCCGGAACCCAGCCACCCTCCTGCACTGATGACAGTGCTGGATGCGGGTGTTCACACTGGGCATCGAGCAGGCAGGCCGTCGCCTCTGCAGCCACACGCAAAAGGTGTTCTGTCACGTTCATAGGAAAGAAATATACATGCTGTCCTTGCAGCCGTGAGAAACAGCAGCAAGCGGAGGCTGGGGGGAGTGCCTTCCCAGGAGAGCAGCATGTCCCACGTCACGCTTTTGTTAAGGAAAAATACGTGTTAAGCCCCTGTTAGAACTCACCCCTGTGCTCCGTTTCATGCCTGTTGGGAGCATCCAGTCCAGAGCGAGGGGCCTTCTGAGCCCTGGGGTTTGGCGCTTGGCCGTAACTTCATGCTGTGACTTCACGTGGGGGATGATGCACACTGAGGAGCCAGCCCAGAAGGGAAAATACAAATAGTGTGTCGAGATGCCCGCGGCGGTCCTCGACAGTGCCAGAGGCTTAGTTGAATCTGAACGTGAAGCTGGAGGACGTGAATTCGAGTTTCCAGACTACAGAAGCGGGTGCTCCTTGCGTCACGCTTGGCGCGTGGGCACGTCCAGGATGCTTTAGGCTCGTCCCGCACGGCCTGGGGCGGCTGGCGTTGCGGAGTGGCGTCTGCAAGCAGGTCTCCATTCCAGCGCGAGACACTGGAGCCCAAAGAGACGTGCCCTTCACGGCCACCCACTCCGCCATGGTGTGGCCCCCTCAGAGCTGGGGTGCTGCCTGCTCCTCCTGAGGTCCCCTGCCGGCCACACTGTCTCAGGGAACCGTCCTGGGAGAGCTGGGGGCCGCTCCCCAGGTGCGTGTTCACACACAGGAGCGTGGCGCGTGCCCGCCCCAGCACGCGTGGTCTCCACGAAGTAACAGCACAGAGCACAGTCTGCGTGCGCAAACCTCCGCCAGCTGGCATGGCAGGCGCAGGTAGAATTGGAAATTGGGACCTAACGCAGTAGTTCTCGAACTTTCCACAACATGCATCGTTGTTCTCCTACATTCCTTTGAAAAAGAGGAAGTGGGGGTTGGTGGCTTTTTGTTTTAATATCCCCAAGTGGAGAAATGAGCAGGCCCTCCCTCGCTGCAGTGCTGGAGGGCAGGGCCGGCAGGAGGCAGGCTTGGCCTGGCCAAGGCCCTCAAGGCCTGGCCCGGGCTGGCTCTGCAGAACCACAAGACCGGGCCTCTCAAGGTCCCCACGGTTTGCAGTCGTAACAGAAGAATGTTCTTGTTCCTTTTATCTTTCCGGTTGTCCAGAAGTACTACCACCGGAAGAGCGAGAACGGAGTGGAGACAACGATGTACAAGAAAAAAGAGGAGGTACGGGCCGTGCTCCGACGCCAGGGTCGTGGGCTTGGGCACCCTTGCTTGTCGCGTCTGTCCCCCGTCACTGCCAGAGACCCCTCCCGGGGAGATGGCAAACAAGCGCCCTGACCAAGGAATCGACCCTCGGGGGATGGCCAGCCCACCAGCTGCCGAGGGGCGCGCTCTCCACCAGCCCCAGGCCTGTCCCCTCTGGCTGCCCGGCCGGCACCTCCCTCTCGTGCCAGCCTCTCTCCAGCCTGCACGTGGTTCTGCCACCATCGTGAGGCCATTTCATCAGCTCAGGTCCCACTACTTGGGCAGATTGAGAGGAGCCGCGTGGGTGTTCTGGAGTCTTTTCCCCTCACGGCCTCCCCAAAGGCCAGGGCGTTTTGTGCCAGGGCCCAGGGACCTCCGTGCCGAGACCATCCAGCCCCATGCTCCTGGTGCCAGGGCCCAGCCCGCTTTCTCTCATTCCACAGATGAAGGTTAATCTCTTCTTCCTCTGACCCACAGAGGAGAAGGCAACCAGCCCTCCAGACTACCGGCACTACCTTCGAGTGTGGGCCCAGGAGAAGGAGGCTCAGAAGGAGACCATCAAGCATCTCCCCAAGATGAACCAGGTGGGCTCAGCTGGACCCCAGGACAGACACTTGTGGAGAATTCTGACCGAGGCCTGACGGTGCAGCGTCACGGCACCCTCCCTCCCGTGGGGTGGGAACCCCTCCCTGCCTCTAGAGCCCGTTGGTTAGTCTCGGGTAGCGGTCAGTGACGATTCCAGAAAGGTGAGAGGTCAGTGGCTCCGAGGCATCGTACAGGCGGTGTTTCCGTGGCGACAGCTCACTCAGATTCAGTCAGTGTCAGGGAACAGGGGCAGCACCGGGGAAGGTCAGCCCCCAGTAGCCGGAGACTCGGCACCACCTCTGACAAGAAGGCGCCCGCGCGCTCCTGCCCTCCCCGGCCCTGCCCGGCACACGCAGGCCCAGGCAGCCCCCACGGCCCACTGTTCGCTCCGGTCTCTCTGCCGGGAGCCGGCATCTTGGCAAGGGTCTGGCAGCCAGGAAATGGCAGCCCCACGATTCAGACTGCAGACATCCAACCAAGGCAGTTCTTGAGCGACAGCCTGACCCTGCCCTGGCCGTGCCCAGAGGGGGGCCTGCCGTCTGCGCCCGCTCCCACCCGCACCCCCGGGAACAGGCTCCATCCCACTCTCAGCCACGGAGGCCTGGTGTGTGGTTTGAGGACCTAGAACCTGCCCTCCCCAGCCCTCAGCTGACCCAGCCTGTGCTCACCTTGCCGTCGCCCTCCAAGAGCTTCCTGAGAGGGCAGAGTTGAAGCTGCTTCTAACTAAAAATATAAAAAGCCAAAAGTGATTCCAAGACACGACAAAGGAGTCCTTGTAGTGACGGTTTACAAAGTCATGATAGAAACATGTCTCTCTCTGCTAAGAGGACTTAGGCAAGGGGAGAGACTCCAGGTCAGAGCCACATCCTCCCGGTGCTAAAAGAAAGGCGCTGGAAAAGAAAGCCCTGTGAAGAGCTGTGTGGCGTTAGTCAAGTCACTCTCCCTCTCTGAGCCTGTATCCTAATCCGTGAAGAGGAAATGATGGGGACGGGTTTGTGGAGATGACTCACAAGACCACACCCAGTACCTGTGAGAGTGGCCAGTGTGGCCCGCACGTGGGCAGTCTGACCCAACTCTCACATCTCCCTGTTCTTTTTGTTTTTCTCCTTAAAAGGAGCAATTTATCGAGCTGTGCAAGACCCTTTACAACATGTTCAGCGAAGACCCCATGGAGCAGGACCTGTACCACGCCATCGCCACGGTGGCCAGCCTCCTCCTCCGCATCGGTGAGGTGGGGAAGAAATTCTCGGGCAGGAAGCCCAGGGACAGCGCCCACAGCGGGGACCATGACGCCGCCACGGAGGACGAACCACCAGCACCCGAGCCCCATCGGGACCCAGCCCGGGAGCCCCAGCCACCAGCTGTGGGGGACCCCCAGGCCAAAGCTGGCGGAGACGCCCACCTCGGGAAAGCGCCGCCGGAGAGCCAGGTGGTGGTCGAGGCGGGCAGCGGCGAGGGGCGGGGCTCTCCGTCCCAGCTGCTGTCGGACGAGGACACCAAGGACGACATGTCCATGTCCTCCTACTCGGTGGTCAGCACGGGCTCCCTGCAGTGCGAGGACCTGGCGGATGACATGGTGCTGGTGGGCGGGGACGGCCGCAGCCCCACAGCGCGCATGGGGGGCTCCGTCGACGCCGACTGGTGCATCTCCTTCGAGCAGATCCTGGCCTCCGTCCTGACGGAGTCCGTGCTGGTGACCTTCTTCGAGAAGAGGGTGGATGTTGGACTCAAGATCAAGGACCAGAAGAAGGTGGAGCGGCAGTTCAGCACCTCCAGCGAGCACGAGCAGCCCGGAGTTTCGGGCTGACCTCTGGCCGCACAGCCCCAGCCGCGGCCTCGTCTCCTGCCCTTCCTCCCTTTCTGTTCTCGCTGTCAAGACGCACCCTTCCTCTTCTCCCAAGAGCAGCGAGTCGTGAGTGGAAAGAAGGCTGATGCAGGCACAGGTGCCTTAGGTGGATTCCCCAGGCCTGCATCTCCTGGCGCCAGCTGCTCCCGAGGTCCAGGAAGAGGCCGGAGCCCACCTGGCACCCAGCCACCCTGCACAGTGTCGAGGCTCTGAGATCTGCCCTGCTTGCCTCCTGCTGCTCTGCCCCATGCTGGTCCCCCACCCGTGGGCCGCTCTCCTGCAGCTGCATGGTCCAGGGTCATGTGCTTGTTGGGCACCAAAGCGATGGAAGCTTCGGGGTGCTCTCCGGGAGGCCTCCAGCCTGAGCCTCCTGACGAAGGAACACCGGCAGAAATCACCCCGGGCGGGCGCCGCGCACAGGCATGACATGACATGCTCTCAGCTCATCACCCTTCCTGTTAACTTTAAAAGCACATGCCTCAGGTCCCGATATAGTCCTTGGATTCATTTCAGTTGGCTAAAAATCACACTGTGCTCAATGCCTTAATAAATCCCTGAAAGAAAGCAAGCCCACACGTGTACAGTGCCTTGCTGTGGCCCTCGCCCATTGCTTAGGCTTCCTGGCTCCTGGGGCCAGGTGCGGGGCCCTGGCTGTGTTCTGGAAGTTCGGGACACTCAGTCCCCCTGGAGTGAGAGGCCTGCCAAGTTGGACGGGGACACGGAAGGTGCTGGAGCAGGCTGGGCGGGGCTGCGGTTGGGGGTACCCTGATCCCTGCCCATCTCCATGGGTGGGAGGCTGTGGGTCCTGGTTCAGGAAGTGAGTCCTTGGGCCTGGGCTGCAGAAAGCCCTGTGCGTTGGGGTTCAGGAGGCAGACTGGAGCACAGGCACCAGTGGGCCGAGCCAGCGCAGGGCTGTCACGAGGGCCCCTCGCCTTGCAGCAAGAGCTAAGGCTGGCCGTCGGTGTACGCTGCCCCCACTCAGGGCTGCTCTTGCTTCTGCTAAAGATGCAGCAGTCCCCCCTTACCTGCGGGGGCGTGTGCCAAGTCCCCTGGGGGGGCCTGGAACCTCGGATAGAACCGAGCCCCATGTACGCTATGTTTTTCCTATACCTGCATCCCTACGATCAAGTTCAGTGTGTGAATTAGGCACAGTAAGAGATTAACAACAATAAAAATAGGAAAATTATGGGAATGTACTGTGATACAAGCCATGTGAATGTGGTCATCCCACTGTACCATACGCACTCACTTGCCGGAGGGCGGCTGACTACAGGTTAACTGAAGCCACAGGAAAACTACACACAGTGAAACCTCAGATGGGGGCCACTGTGTATCTCTGTGGCTACTGGTTTTGTTTTTTTTTAATTTAGTAGCTTTATTAAGGTATAATTTATATACCATAAAAGTTGCTTAAGTTAAAATTCAGTGATTTCTAGTAAATTTACAAAGTTGGACAACCATCTCCACAAATGCAATTTTTGACCATTTCCATCACCCCAGAAAGACCCCGCAGGCCCATTTGTAGCCAATCCCCTTTCCCACCCCTAGTCCCAGGCGACTGCTGGGCCACTGTCTGTCTCTATGGATTTTATAGCTGGTCTTAAAAATGATGCTTTCCATGATTTTACCTTGTTCACAACTCCTGTATCAGTTACACAGAACAGAACTGTTACATTC
>NW_012152663.1:511902-514369 GCF_000956105.1 Propithecus coquereli | reverse complement strand
AACTCCTGGGCTCAAGCGATCCTCCTGCCTCAGCCTCCCGGGTAGCTGGGACTACAGGCATGCGCCACCATGCCTGGCTAATTTTTTGTGTATGTTTTTAGTTGTCCAGCTAATTTCTTTCTATTTTTTTAGTAGAGACGGGGTCCCGCTCTTGCTCAGGCTGGTCTTGAACTCCTGACCTCTAAGCAATCCACGCCTTGGCCTCCCAGAGTGCTAGGATTACAGGCGTGAGCCACCGCGCCTGGCCTAGCCGCCTCTCTTTGATCATGGGATGTATGTACTAGCATGATTTCCCCAGCCGCTGGGGGAGGCGGATTTGAGGCAGTTGGTACGTCCCCCGCCCTGTTGATGAGTTCACGGAAATAAATCCTTTCCTCCTGACAATCCGCAGTCCCAGTAATTGGCTTTCTGTGCTCGGCAACACTGAACTCCCCTCGTGGGTTCGGTACAACAGCATAAGGATCTATGCCATTCTTTATGATATTTCCATTTTCCCTGTTGTACTTCAGCCAACACTAGCGCATAAACAATCTGGGTGATACGGACTGTTTCCTCGGGGTAGCAGTGACCGCCAGACGGCTTTCCGTGGTGTCCCCATGTTACTGTGCCGCCAGCATGCTCTAACAAGCGCACATCCCCGTCAGGGCTGGGCGTTACCATTCTCTTCCACGAGACGGTTTACGTTTCAAGCACGCATGAACGTCTCAGCCCAGAAAAAAATAACCACCAAAATAATGAGTAGTCTTAAGCACTAGGAAAAATTGCTTTTCTACTTTTCTGCATCTCTTCCCTCGTTTCTGCAGTAAGTCTGTAATCCTTTAAAAGTTCATGTACGCATATTTTTCCTTGGGAGATGGCGCCGGGTCCCGTGCGGCTGAGGCGGAAGCGGTGGCGACCCCTCCAGCGGCCTCGCTCCTCCGCGTCCCCAGGGCGTCGGAGGGTCGCTCTTCAGTTTCCGCCGCCTCCGTCTCCGGGAAGTGGGGCTGGCGAGCTGCCTCCGCTTCCCGGGCACGCTCTCCGGGGCCGGCTCGAGGACTACCGCCCGCCCTGCCCGCACGTCCCGCAGGTCCCCTCCACGCCCGCCCTCTGCCCAGCGAGCCCACGGGACGACGGTTCCGGAAGAGGCGGGAACCCAAGCCCACGAGGACATCGGACCCCGCAGCAGCGAGACGCCCGGAGCCCCTCGCAGGTCCCAACCGGCCACAAGCGTCCGCGCGGAGGCGCGGGAGCACGGAGGAGCGCGGGGGCGCGCGGGGGGCGGGGCCGGCGCGGGCCGAAGAACTGGGCGCACGCGCACGTCGGGGAACGCAGGGCGCACGCGCACGTCGGGCGGCGCTGGAGCGGGCGGGGCCCGAGCGCGCTGGAGCGCTGGGCGCACGCGCACGTCACGGAGCGCTGGACGCACGCGCACGCCCGGCGGCTAGGGTGTCCGCCATGTCGCCGCCTCAGCGGGCTCGCGTCTTGCGGTGCTGCAGCTGCCGCCTCTTCCAGGCGCACCAGGTCGGGCGGGCGCGGGGACAGCGGACGTGATGCGGCGGGGCCGTGGGCGCTTTCTCATGCGGCTGCGGGGTATTCCTGGGGCCCGAATAACCAGGCAGTGGTGGTCGTGGGATGGTCACTTGCGTCTCAGTGACGTCGCTTCCCCATGACGTCGTGCTGGGCATTGCGTTTCGTGTGTTTGCTTGTTCTTGTGGGAACCAGAGGTAACGGTTTCTGCAGAGGCGACCTCTCGCGCATCATGCCGGATAGTCGGGGGACCCGGGACGAGGATGGCATTGCGTATGCAGAACCGACAGTGGCTCTTCGCCGTTTAAATCCAAGGGAGACGACAGTTTTCAGAGCTGAGGCTAGAGAAGAAACCGCGCGGATGTGCCATCGAGGCGTCCCTCGTGGCTTAGCCTCCGTCTTTATTCTCGCGGGGTGACAGAGCGGATGCCCGCTGCCCGAAGAATAAACCACGGACACCTAGAGGTGTTTTGTTTCTAAGAGACAAGGTGCCCCTCTGTCGCCCAGGCTGGAGTGCAGCGGTTTGATCACAGCCCACTGCGACCTCAGACCCCTGGGCTGCAGCGATGCTCCTGCCTCGGCCTCCTGGGTGGCAGGGACTGCAGGGGTCAGCCACCGCCCGGCCTTGCCTGGAGTATTTTAAATAGGATAATCTATACTTCTAAGACGCGTTTGCTTCCCTGACTTTCAACATGAAAGGTAGAGGATGTCATTGACCTAATCTTTTGGAAAAGATTGTTCTTCCAGAGGTGGTTCTCTCTCTCCCTGCTTGATGTCACCAAACACTGCGGTCACTGTATCCACATCTGATAGTTCCTCCTCCCAGTTACCTGCTAATCTGCTATGCCTTGAGGAAGGATAGCATCAAATTTATTTAAAATGTTTGTTAACAAATCAGGAAGGGGCCGGGCGCGGTTGTTCACACCTGTAATCCCAGAACTTTGGGAGGCCAAGGTGAGAG
>NW_012152663.1:504193-510581 GCF_000956105.1 Propithecus coquereli | reverse complement strand
CTGGGACTACAGGCCCGCACCAGCCCAACCTGATTTTGTTTCATATGGGTAGCCAGTTTTCTCAGAACCCTAATTAAATAGTCTGTTCTCGCCTCAAGCTTAAGTGCCACCTTTATAATATACTAAATTTTCACACCTATGTGTTGGTTTATTTCTGGGCTCTCTTTTCCATTGATCTTTTTAAATGATTTCTGATCCAGTTATACTTTGTTTTAAATAATTATCTGAGTTATATTTCTAAAATTTCTCTGTAGGTGAAAAAGAGCGTCAAGTGGACCTGCAAAGCTTGTGGAGAGCAGCAGTCCTTTCTGCAGGTGAGTCCCGACAAACAGAGCAGGCGGGGCCCAGCCTGCAGAGCGGGTCCTCACGGAACCACGGCTGGCCCCGTTTTCTCTCTCACAGGGTTCACCAGGTACAGAGCCCCTGCTTGCTGGGCCCCTGTTCTTCAGGAAGTACAATGGATGGAGCAGTACCTGGAAAGGCACTGTCCAAAATGTTTCTTCATTTAGCAAGTGTCTGTCGAGTACTTCCCATGGTCCCGGCACAGGGGAACGATGGGGAGTGAGACCGTTGTCGTTCTTGCCCTTGCAGATGCACCCCTGCGGAAGGGGAAGAGAAACCAGCGCACACATGAGCACACACATACGTAACTGAAAACTAGACCGAGCACCGTGAACGGGAAGGTCGGGGCCTGTCAGAGATGACAGGAGAGTCAGCCCAGCAGGCGTGGACAGTGGGCTGTCGGTGGCGCCGGGGCTGTGGGAGAGGGTGGGCTTGGGAAGGGGAGGTGGTCAGGGAGCACGGGGTGGCGGGGAACACGTTGTAAATGCCCTTATCTAGCCTGCTTTTTCCACTTGACATCGAGCACATCTTTGCAAGCCCAGCCATCGTGTCCTGCCCGGACTCTCAGCACCACAACCTGTCCCGCGTCCTGCTTTGTCGGGCCTGACTTTGTTCACCTGCTGCAGCCCTGACGCTGCATCTCCCGCCTCATCTGTCATCCTTTTTCTCCTGCTGCAGCCGCATTTGCTCCCTCCTGGGGCCTTTGTGTTCATTGTTGGGGCTCCCCTCCCTCTTCTCAGCATCGTGTGGGAAATCATGTATCAGTGTGTTTGTGCGAGTGTTGTCCCTCAGACTGTACACTCCGCGAAAGCAGAGGTGTTTCGTGTTTTATTTACTGATGGGTCCGCAGCACCCAGCGCAGTGCCTGGCTCGTAGCCAGTGCTCCATATGTATTTGTTGAATGAATAAGTAATCAGTCCCACACTGATGGGCATTGACCTTGATTTTCTGTTTCAGTGTTATGCACAACTCTTCAATGAAGCTTTTCAGTTCACTGGACCGTTTACTATTTATTTCCTTAGGACAAAATCCTAGAAGTTAAGTTGCTGTTTTTCAATCAAGTTTCTCTTAGTTAGTTGCAAATCATAGACAGAAACACTTCAGAATGGCTTCAGCAAAGGGGAAAAAGAAAAAAAAGCATGTGCTGGCAAGGCAGTGAAGCATCTTAGGGAATACAAGGGCAGAAGTTTATCTCTGACGCCTTAAAGAGCCGGCCCCAAGAACTGAGTGGCTGCGGGCAAGCCAGGCTTCAGCTTCTCCTTCCTTTCTCCTCCCCTCACCCAGTTCCTCCCTGTATCTTTCCTCCCTTTTCTCTTCTCCATCCCTTCCTGCTGCTTCCTAGGCAGTTCACAGTAACATTCTCTGCCGAGTTCACAGAGTCTCGTTTCCAGCCAGCTGGAAGAGCTGAGTCCCAGGGACAAACTCCTGGGAGCAGCACTAGTCCAGTAACTGGGGTTGGGTCTCAGAAGACAGGGCTGGCTCATCAGCCAGGCAGACCCCCACACAGGGACTGCTGCTTACCTTAGATGCCATACGCGCTTCTGAATTCTCCCGGAGGAAGGCCTGCCCTCTCTCGCTCCTCCATGCCTGTGCCGTGGTACGTGACGTACGGCTGCCGAGGCTGCAGTGACAAACACATACCAAAATGGTAGTGGGTTGACACAACAGAAGGTGTTTCTCTTGTTCGTAGAACAGTCCCGAGAGGACATTAAGGTCTGCAGGGCGCTGTCCTTGTTGTGGTCACTCAGGGACCCAGGCTGCTGTCATCCTGGGGGTCTTTTATTCCCTGAGGCTCATCTGCAACTGCCCTCAGCCACCGAAAGGGGTAAGAGCATGGAGGAGCTACCTGGGAAGCTTTCAGGACAAGGCCTGGAGGCAGACAGCATTCCACTGGAAAGAGCCCGGTCTCATGGCCACCCCTGACCACAGGCAGACTGGAGAATGCAGTCTAGTTTTGTGCCCCCACGGGGAGAATGCATTTCAGTATTCAGCCAGTGGTTCTGCCCTCCGGGAGAGCACACGCCTACCGGTCATGCCAGGTCTAGGTTATGGGTCTTTTTCAACTTTACCGTCCCTCTCCAGTTCTCCATTCACCTGAACGTGTTCCGAACAGGACTACGCTCCCCACTCACCTCCCCACCTGTCCCCTAAAATTGCTCATGTCACGGTTGGCAGTGATCTCCGGGATGCTAAAAACAATGGTTGGTTCTCAGTCCTCACCTGACTTACTAGCTCTTATGCACCATGAGTGCCCAGGCATTCTGTGCTTATGGGGCATCTAGAACACTCTCTGAATTATCGGGGTATGGTATCACACACCTGTATTCCCAGCTGCTGGGGAGGCTGAGGCAGGAGGATCACTTGAGCCCAGAAGTTTGAGGTTACCGTGAACTGTAATGACACCACTGCACTCTGGCCTGGGAGATACAGCAAGACCCTATCTCTAAAAAAAATTTTAAAGGAAAATAAAGAACACTCTCTGCAGATGGGGTGGGGAGGAGCAGGAGACATGTGTAGTGTGTGTATCTGCTCACTGTGTGTTCCTTGTCCCGTCACTCTTCACCTATAAAACAGGTTCAAAGGTCAAATTATTAAGAATTTCAAGGTGGCAACAGCAGAGCAGGTCTCAGGCCCGTGACGCTGGTTCTGCCTGTGGTGGGGCTCACACCCTCGAACCTCAGCTGTGTCTTCTGACACCACTCAGCCCCACCCACACCGGCCTCCGCACTGCCCCTCCAAAATGCCAGGCTCAGGGGCTTTGCCCTCCTTCCGTGTCATTGCTTCTGGCGGAACGCCCTCCCCCCAGACAGCTGCCTAGCTTGCTCCCCCATGTCTTCCCGTGTGTGCTCCAGTGTCACCATCTCAGTGACCCACGCCTTGGCCACTGCGAATAGACGTGCAAAATTGTGTGTCTGTCCCCGACCGTGCCCCAGCCCCTTTGCATTGCCTTATCTTTCTCAGGAGCACTTACCCCATCTGATTATTGCCTGTCCCCTCTCACACACGGGGGTGTGAGCTCTGTGATGACAGGGAGTTTTGTCCACTGATGTGTTGTCCACACCTAGACCAGGGCCTGGTGCATAATACGTGCTCAATAAGTATTGGCTGAATTAGCGACTGCTAAGTGGGAAAAAAGTATCTCATTTTATTTTGTATTCCTTTGATTATCAGTGAGGGTTAAGTATCATTTCATATATTTCTTGGCAATATGTATTACTTTCTTGAGGACTTTTTGTTCACATTCATTAACCATTTTGTGTAAGGCTTTGGGTTGAGTTTGGCTTTGATAGGTAGAGTTCGGGGCCCCAGTTGGGCAGCTAGGTAGACCTAAGCTATTAGTTACAGAGCCTGCTAGTTTTCAAATCATTCTAGAAATAGTGGTCAGTCGTCAGGATGCCTGCAAGCTGCTTTAGGCATGTCTTTGGGCCTCACAGCTTTGTCTTCCCCGAGGTACATCTCAAATGGATCTGTTTCTCAGCATTCTGCCAACACTTTTTAAACTTAATGTATTTTTTGTTTCTCAGGCTTACGGTGAGGGCTCTGGTGCTGACTGCAGACGTCATGTTCAAAAGTTAAATCTACTGCAGGGACAGGTTTCGGAACTGTCACTCAGGTATGGTTATTTGAGAGGAGCACAGTTTTCTTGCCCTGTTTTCATCAAGACTGAATGGTGGTCAGATACAGTGAAGTCCCTTACTTGCATGTCTTATGATACAGCAATTAAACACCCTGGGCAATCCTCCCACTGAAAATAACTGAAAAACGCCGGCTATAATGTTCTAAATGCACTGATGAACGGACAGGAAAGTAATCCTCAGAGGTCAAAAATGAAGTAAAAGCCAAAATCCAGAGAGGAAGCACCTGAGCCACTGGGGAGATCGAAGCCTGGTGCTCTGGAGCCTCCGTTTAGACAGCTGGGCGCGGGAGGCAGAAGACAAAGCCTGTCAGTGTGGAGGATCAGTTGGAGACTTCCACACAAAACAGTCCCCGAAGGACGGCCCCCTCGGCGTACAAATACACCCACTGTGCAACACGCAGGTTGCCAGTTTTGACCTTGGCTGTGGCTAAAGAGGGGGAACTGCCTCTCCAAGATTTTGGAAGCACAAGGAAGCTGCTGCATGGTTTTTTAGCCTTTTGCACACACTGTGTAAAAAGCCTCAGCTGAGAATTTTTCAGTTGTCCAGAAAGCAGAGGTAAATGCAGCTCCTCTCTGAAGCACCATGTCTTCAACCCAGGCCGTAAAGAATTCCCAAAGTGCCAAGTCACATATGCTCAAGAATTAAAAAGCATTAAACACTCAAGGAAACATGTCACCATGAGCAAAAGACAGTAGAAACAATAATCAGAAAAGTCAAATGCACATAGACTTCAGAATGCATAATAATGCATGTTTAGTATATTTAACAACGTAAAAGAAGGAGTTTATAGGTCAGGCGCAGTGGCTCACACCTGTAATCCTAGTACTTTGGGAGGCCGAGGCAGGAGGATCGCTTGAGGCCAGGACCTGAGCAAGAGCAAGACCCTGTCTCCTCAAAATAATAGAAAAATTAGCCAGGCATGGTGGTGCATAACTGTAGTCCCGGCTACTCAGGAGGCTGAGGCAGGAGGATCCCTTGAACCCATGAGTTTCAGGTTGTAGTGAGCTATGATGACGCCACTGCATTCTAGCCTGGGTGACAGAGTGAGACCCTGTCTCAAAAAAAAAAGTGGGGGGTATTTATAATATGAGGGACTTTAAATAATAGCCAAGTATATTTGAAAAAGAACCAAAAAGAGTTTATAGAAATTAAAAGAACAATTATTGAAATGAAAAATTCAATGGATAGGTTAAATACAGAGCGTCCCAAAAGTCTCCATACAGATGAAAAATTTTATAAAATTTTGTAATGAATATTTTGTAAATAAAGGTACATTTAGCTACAATTTCCCTTTTGCCCTATATATGTGACTTTCGGGACACCCTGTAAATTAAATGCTCAAGAGAGACTTAGGGAAGATAAATCTGAAGAAATTATTCACAATGCAGTATAAAAGATTAAAAAGCGGAAAATATGAGGAAAGTTGAGAGACACGGAGGACACTGTCAATGGAAAAGAAGCCAAACTCTGTAAAGTAATTTAAAGAGGTTTCTTTTGAGCCAAATTTGAGGACCAGGACCTGGGGCCATGCCCAAGAAGCCTTGAGCAGTGGACTCGCAGAGGTTGGGTTACAGTTTGGTTTTATACATTTCAGGGAGACAGGGGTTACAGGTGAAGTCATAAATCAATACGTGGGAGGCATACATTGGTTTGGCCCAAAGAGGTGGGCCATCTCCAAGTGGGGGGCTTACAGGTTGTAGGTAGCTTTAAAGATTCTTTGACTTGTAATTGGTTAAAGACATGAAGCTTTGTCTAAAGGCTTTGAATGTTTTAAGATAAGGAGGTCTGCTAATCGGAGACAAGCTACTGGACATATTTGTTGTGTAAATTGAGGACCTGCAGATTTGTCCTGCATGGCCTTAGGCCTGGTAATGGGTTACAAAGGATGTCTCCAAGAAGGGAGGGGGCATGATGAAGCATGTCTGACCTCCCTCCTGGTGGCCGGCAGTTCAGTTTTAGGATATCCCCTTGGGCGGGGTCGTCCATTCAGTCAGCCAGTGGTGGGGAAGCCTTAAGATTTCATTTTAGTTCACAATACAGAGAAACATTCCAGAAAAAAAGAATTAAGAGAATGAGGCCGAGGCAATATTTGAAGAGTGGAGCATTTTCCAGAATCAAAAACTTAACATTCTTAGATTCAGGAAACACAATAAATCCCAAACTGGATAAAACCATTGTTTTATTTGCAAATAACATGATTGTGTATGTAGGAAATCCTAATGAATCTACAAAAAAGCTACTAGAACTAATAATTTAGCAAGATCAGAAGGACGTAAGGTCAACATACAAAATTAAATTGTATTTCCGTATAAACGCAGTGAAAATTGGAAAAATGATTTTAAAAATCAAATACCATTTATAATAGCACCTAAAAATGAAATACTTAGTTCTTCCAAGAAACTGAAGAG
>NW_012152663.1:500107-501998 GCF_000956105.1 Propithecus coquereli | reverse complement strand
CGCCCGGCCGGGATTGAGTTCTTAATCGTAGCAAAGTCAGAGTTGTGGCCACACTGCTCACCCAAACTTCTGCGTGTCGGCCACGTGGCAGGGTGGGTGTGTTCACATGTGTGATCTCATTTCATCTTCATAATAGCCCCGTGAGGACGGCCGACTTCCTTCTACAAAGAAACTGAGGTAGAGCTGCCCCCACGTGGTGTAGAGCATGAGGTTCGCTAGAGAGTTCCAATCTGACGGGTGATGCGACAGCCCTGTCTGACCTGGGAGGACCTGGCCTGGCGCTCAGCCCCGGTCCTCCTGCAATAAATGTCTTCGCTGGCTGTCCAGCCCCACTTGGGGCCGCAGAGGCCCCTCCCCTGCTGGCCCTGGGAGGCAGGTGGAGCCACCGTGACGGGTCAGGCTCAGCGCAGTCCCTTCTCTCTCGCCATGGTTGCGACCTTCCTGTTTGTCCCAGCCCCGAGCAGGGCATGTGTCTGTGCGTCGTTCCCTGTGTCTTTGCTGCCACCCACGCAATGTCATCCCCATTGTGGACGAGGAGGCTGGGACAGGGCGATGTGCCCACAGTCACACAGCCAGGCCCTGGCCACGCCAGGAAGCAAGCCTCCTGTCTCTCGAGGTCAGGGGCCTGCCCCTCCGCGTCGCGTTCCCTACTGTCTGGTGTCGGTAAAGAGGCCGTCACCAGCCCCAGCCAGAGGAAGCGAATGGCCCCCTGCCCAGGCCTCTGAACTGCCACAGACAACTGTGTCACGTCCGGACAACAGAGACATCTGTCCCCAAGGTCCCCAAACAGTCTTCAACCTCCATCAAGTCCTCGCATCCTGCTGATTTCACGTCTTCCTTGCCCTCCGTCATCCTGGTCGTTTACAGAGGACGTGGGTATGGTCTTTCCCTAAGGTCTCTGGAAGGACCCGGAGGTGCCAGTGAGGAAGAAACCGAGGGCCGTCGGCAGGCTGAGAACGTGAGTCTGCAGGTGAGGCCGCGGCACACCTGGTGGCTCTGGGAGACAGACGGGTTCCACGTACGTACCCACTGGTCATCGTGCAGCACTCGGCTGCCACCGAAGGACAGGCACTTGGCTTACGCAGGAGCCCACGAACGCTAAGCCTGTCCCCGCTGTAAGGGTGGAGACGGCCGTGGGTGCGAGCCGTTCCGGTTCTCTGTGCAGGCGCTTTCTCTTCTGTCTGCTCCGGGAAGGCCTGAGCTTCCCTCACGCTCGGCTTCCTGCTGCTGCTTCCGCTTGGCCGGCGCAGCACTCTGGGCGCGCTCTGAGGGAAAGGCGCTGCGTCACTCGCGCCTGGGTTTCCCTCTTCCCTGCTCCAGACTGCGAGCTGCTCGAGAGCAGGGATCGCGTGCAGGCGCTCTCTGTCCCCAGCACCTAGGAAGAAGGCTGGCAGCACAGGTGCTCAGACAGCAATGGGGCCCGTGTGTGTGACAGCGGAGGTGATGCCACCACAACCCCCAAGCTGCTGTGTGTCCTGCCAGGGCTCGGGGATGTGGGGACAACCGCCTACCCGAGGGCAGCGCCCTGCTCGCACCTGTTGGTGGGATCGTGCTGGCAACGTCCCCTCACCACCCGGTCCTCGTAGTTTTATCCTAAACAGAGGGAGGTGCTCTTGTGGCACCTGTGTGTCTGTGCGTCCAATTTGGTCCATTTACAGACTTACTTTTACATCATTTTTATTATAAAAAATACTTCTTTGTATCCTGAAGTTTTCACCTATATCATTCTTTGTTGCTATATAGTTTTTAATGATTTTCATTCTTTAAAAGCATTTACAGAATACAGTGGATGTACCCGTAGTTTTATCCTAAACAGAGGGAGGTGCTCTTCTGGCACCTGTGTGTCTGTGCGTCCAATGTGGTCCATTTACAGACTTACTTTTACATCATT
>NW_012152663.1:489766-500057 GCF_000956105.1 Propithecus coquereli | reverse complement strand
CAAAATTCCAGCAGGCTTTTTTTTTAATAAATTGACATGCTGATTCTAAAATTTATATGTAAATGCAAAGGACCTAGAATTGCCAAAATAATTTTGATAAAGAAGAACAAAGTTGGAGGACTTCTTTAACCTGATTGTAAGATTTACTATAATGCTGTGGTAGTCAAGACTGCGATATTGGTGGAAGGCTAGACACACACGCAGCATCGGCGGGAGAACGGATGCACACGGTGCGGCGTAGTCACACGGGGCGGCGTAGTCACACGATGGAATGCTACTCAGCAGCAAAGGCGCCATGGGCAGCTCTGGATGCGCTGCAGAGCGGAAGCAGCCGGACACAGGAGAGCGCATGCCGTGTGGACCGGCATCTCCTGAGCACCGGAGGACGCCCTGCACCGGCACACGAGGGGACCGTTTGGGATGATGAAAATTTTCAGTGTCTTGACTGAGATGTTAAAAAGTGTTAGTCAAAACTCGTCTAGCTATGCACTTAAATTGGTAATTTTTAAAAATTTTGTTTTGATGTAGAAATTGGTACATTTTAGTATGTGTTAATTATACCTCAATAAGTTAATTTGAAGAGTAAAAAAAAATCTGCCCTTTAACAACAACATAATGAACTTGCAGAACACAGAAAACAAAGGGAAGAGCTAAAAAGCCTCCAGAGAGGAGAGAGCTCACCTACAAAGGGAAACAGACAGCAGCTGCTGAGTGGTGACTTTGGAAATAAGCGGACTGTCTTCAGGGTGCCGAGAGATGCCTGTTAGCGAGATTGAGGAGCTGTTTTTGTTTTGTTTTGTTTTTTTAATTGAGACACAGTCTCAGTCTGTCGCCCCAGGCAGAGTGCAGTGGTGTCATCATGGCTCACGGAAACCTCAAACTCCTGGGCTCAGCCTCCTGAGTAGCTGGGACTACAGGTGTGCGCCACAACTCCTGGCTAATTTTTTTGTTTTTAGTAGCGATGGGGTCTTGCTCTTGCTCAGGCTGGTCTCAAACTCCTGACCTCAAGCCACCCTCCCACCTCAGCCTCCCAGAGTGCTGGGATGACAGGCATGAGCCACCGCGCCTGGCTGGGATTGAGTTCTTTTTTTTTTTTTTTGAGACAGAGTCTCACTCTCTTGCCTGGGGCGAGTGCCGTGGCGTCAGCCTAGCTCACAGCAACCTCAAACTCCTGGGCTCAAGCAATCCTACTGTCTCAACCTCCCGAGTAGCTGGGACCACAGGCATGCGCCACCATGCCTGGCTAATTTTTTCTACATATATTTTTTAGCTGTCCAATTAATTTCTTTCCATTTTTTGGTAGAGACGGGGTCTCGCTCTTGCTCAGGCTGGTCTCGAACTCCTGAGCTCAGAACGATCCGCCCGCCTCGGCCTCCCAGAGTGCTAGGATTACAGGCGTGAGCCACCGCGCCCGGCCGGGATTGAGTTCTTAATCGTAGCAAAGTCAGAGTTGTGGCCACACTGCTCACCCAAACTTCTGCGTGTCGGCCACGTGGCAGGGTGGGTGTGTTCACATCTGTGATCTCATTTCATCTTCATAATAGCCCCGTGAGGACGGCCAACTTCCTTCTACAAAGAAACTGAGGTAGAGCTGCCCCCACGTGGTGTAGAGCATGAGGTTCGCTAGAGAGTTCCAATCTGACGGGTGATGCGACAGCCCTGTCTGACCTGGGAGGACCTGGCCTGGTGCTCAGCCCCGGTCCTCCTGCAATAAATGTCTTCGCTGGCTGTCCAGCCCCACTTGGGGTCGCAGAGGCCCCTCCCCTGCTGGCCCTGGGAGGCAGGTGGAGCCACCGTGACGGGTCAGGCTCAGCGCAGTCCCTTCTCTCTCGCCACGGTTGCGACCTTCCTGTTTGTCCCAGCCCCGAGCAGGGCATGTGTCTGTGTGTCGTTCCCTGTGTCTTTGCTGCCACCCACGCAATGTCATCCCCATTGTGGACGAGGAGGCTGGGACAGGGTGATGTGCCCACAGTCACACAGCCAGGCCCTGGCCACGCCAGGAAGCAAGCCTCCTGTCTCTCGAGGTCAGGGGCCTGCCCCTCCGCGTCGCGTTCCCCACTGTCTGGTGTCGGTAAAGAGGCCGTCACCAGCCCCAGCCAGAGGAAGCGAATGGCCCCCTGCCCAGGCCTCTGAACTGCCACAGACAACTGTGTCACGTCCAGACAACAGAGACATCTGTCCCCAAGGTCCCCAAACAGTCTTCAACCTCCATCAAGTCCTCGCATCCTGCTGATTTCTCGTCTTCCTTGCCCTCCGTCATCCTGGTCGTTTACAGAGGACGTGGGTTTGGTCTTTCCCTAAGGTCTCTGGAAGGACCCGGAGGTGCCAGTGGGGAAGAAACCGAGGGCCGTCGGCAGGCTGAGAACGTGAGTCTGCAGGTGAGGCCGCGGCACACCTGGTGGCTCTGGGAGACAGACGGGTTCCACGTACGTACCCACTGGTCATCGTGCAGCACTCGGCTGCCACCGAAGGACAGGCACTTGGCTTACGCAGGAGCCCACGAACGCTAAGCCTGTCCCCGCTGTAAGGGTGGAGACGGCCGTGGGTGCGAGCCGTTCCGGTTCTCTGTGCAGGCGCTTTCTCTTCTGTCTGCTCCGGGAAGCCCTGAGCTTCCCTCACGCTCGGCTTCCTGCTGCTGCTTCCGCTTGGCCGGCGCAGCACTCTGGGCGCGCTCTGAGGGAAAGGTGCTGCGTCACTCGCGCCTGGGTTTCCCTCTTCCCTGCTCCAGACTGCGAGCTGCTTGAGAGCAGGGATCGCGTGCAGGCGCTCTCTGTCCCCAGCACCTAGGAAGAAGGCTGGCAGCACAGGTGCTCAGACAGCGATGGGGCCCGTGTGTGTGACAGCTTCAGTGACTGAGGTGATGCCACCACAACCCCCACGCTGCTGTGTGTCCTGCCAGGGCTCGGGGATGTGGGGACAACCGCCTACCCGAGGGCAGCGCCCTGCTCGCACCTGTTGGTGGGATTGTGCTGGCAGCGTCCCCTCACCACCCGGTCCTCGTAGTTTTATCCTAAACAGAGGGAGGTGCTCTTCTGGCACCTGTGTGTCTGTGCGTCCAATGTGGTCCATTTACAGACTTACTTTTACATCATTTTTATTATAAAAAATACTTCTTTGTATCTTGAAGTTTTCACCTATATCATTCTTTGTTGCTATATAGTTTTTAATGATTTTCATTCTTTAAAAGCATTTACAGAATACAGTGGATGTACCCGTGTCGGTTCCCTCTGTATGAGGCACTGAGGTTGTTTCCACACTTTTGCTCTTGTGAACAACATTTGCTACCGTTTATAGCACTGGGACTGGCATCTCAGTGTGGAGTCCCCGGGTCAGGGAGCACAGGCAGTCGTGAGGTTCCTGGCGGGTTGCGCCGTCCTGCCTCCCCACGGCCTGTGTCGGTGAGCACCGGCCCCACCAGTGTCCTAGGACTGTGTCCCCACACCCTCTGGCCAGATGCTTCTCCTGAAGTCGAGGTAGACATGGGTCCTGAGAGCTTCAGACCTAAGAGCTGGGCTGGGGATTTTTAGTAAAACTGCCTCTTTCCAGCTCTGACCATCAACTTTCCCAATCCTGCAGGAAAAACCACAGCCCTCGGAGAGCCGCTGGCTGAAATATCTGGAAAAGGACTCCCAAGAACTGGAGCTGGAAGGAGTGTGTTTCGAGAGACAGCCCTCACCCAAAACAGAGCCAGACGGCCCCTTCGGTCAAGACCTGCCGAGGAAAAGGTGCCACGCGCGCCTCCCATCCAGCCCGGTCCAGTGCTCACGCTGCCTTCTGCAGTGGGGACTGGCGAGCCACTGCCAGCCATCGCCAAGTGGGGGCACCTTGGTGGCAAGCGCCAGCAGGCAGGAAAACTGGGGCAGCCACTGTCACTGCCAGCCCCTCGGCCTGGCCGGGCACGGGCTGGGCAGGCGCCAGCGTGGGCACCCTTTACAATGCCCGCGTAATTCTGACCGTCTCGGACTGGACTGACCTCAGGGAAGAATTTAAGGGCAGGGCTGAGAAGGTGAGGAATGACCAGAGTAGCTGATGGAGCTGGGAACTTTTGGCCTAGCACAGACCTCACTCTCTGGAAAGTTCTGCTCCAGGCTTCCTCTGTGCATTGCAGTGAGTTTTCTGCAGTGAGTTTTCTGGAGAGATGGCCTTAGGCTAAGGATCTCCAGCGATCTCGGGTAGTGCTTTTGGGAGGTAGATTCTAGTTTCAGATAAGAACATTGTAACAACTACGCGCTACAGAGCAGCGAAACAGATTGCCTGGCCTGGGCTGGCCTAGGTGGCGTTGGACAGCCCGGGCTGCCAGCTGGGAAGGGGGAGGCATGAGAAGGCTCCCACCTGAGCTACTGGGCCAGGTGACCATGGAGTCAGGCTCTGGGGACACCGTCTGACAACAGGACTGTTGACAGCACTGTCCCTCTGCCAGGAAGTGGAGCCAGAGCACAGTCCAGCCTCCATGCAGCCTCGATGTCCCGGGCTTGGGCGACTCTGAGGTCACCTTGGAACCCCAGGTAGGTGATGGAGGACAGTATTTCTCTGTGGTCCCAGTGACCACTGAGCATCCATGGGACTTTTTTATTGTCTTGTCTTGTTAACAGTTGGTGGAGTGTAAGGTTTATGCCCCCAAAAGCCCAACTTCTGCCTGGGGTTCTTGTTGTTTCTTTCTGAAGCACCTCCTCTGTGGTCTGTACCCCATTTCCCTCCCGTCCTCTGTGATGTTAACTCAAGGCCCGAGGGCATCCTGACATCTTGGCGTCAGCTACCGTTGGCCAACAGGGATTTTCGAGTCAGGAGGGGCACCCGTGTCCAGCGGTAGTCGGAGGGCCCGCCCCGGACTTCTGGGAAAATGCGTCCCTCCACACCTGCCCGTCCCCGGGTGTGCCCTCTGCACACTAGACCCTCTGCGCTTGGGATGTCTTGTTCTTAATACTTCCGCCCTGGCAGGCCCCGTGCGCATTCAGCTGAGCCAGGGGCCCTGCTGGGCGTCGGTCGCTGGCAGCCAAGGTCTGCCTTGGTCAGCCTCAGACCGTGCACGGAGCGCTGGCTCACAGCCAGGAGGCAGAGCGCAGACTTTGGTGTTGGCACTAACTGGCTTTGTGACCCCAGGTAAGTATGTGGCCTGGACTCTCCAGATCACAGGATGATCACAGTTGCTGAGTCTTTACCACGTGCCAGTCCCTGTACGTTGTGGTGTTTCCTGATCCCCACAAGCCCGTTGCTCTGTCTTAAAGGTGAGGAGCTGAGAGGCTCGCGAGGTTGCGTGAGGGCACAGCCAAGCCAAGCGCAAGCATCAGCATGGCGGAGCCTCTTTCACGTCGCCCGGGTGGCGGGGCTGCAGGGACCTACTCCGTCGTTGCCTTCAGATCCTTTGTCGGCCGTGAAACCAAGTTTCACTGGATCTTGGGTTCCTGAGGCAGAAGTCAGGCCCCTGCACTATGTCCTGTCCCCCGGGGAGCTCAGTGCAGCCGCTGCCGCAGCTCACAGTTCCGGGAGCCGTCCCATCCCGTTGCAGGTGGTCTCCAGGGCCCCCGCCCCCGGCTCTCACCTCCTCTCAGGCAGCCCGACCTGATTCCGTGGTCCCCGGGCGAGGGACCCCCTGATGACAGAACATGTTTTTGTGGACAGCCAGGCCGTGGGCTTTAGTGGAGGCACTGGGGGTGAAGAGTGTTCATTCACTTCGCTTCGCTGACCCTCAAAGCCTGTCCCCCGCCTGCTGGCCTGCAGACCCGGCGCGCCTCAAGCACGGGCAAGGTTGCCACAGGGCAGCCCTGCGGCCCGGGCACTTACAGATGTTCTCGCTAACGAGGGAGTGGCCGTCCTCTCCATTTCTATTTTAGGGCTGTGCGGGCCTGATCGGGAAGGTGAAACAAGACAGCCTCTGCCTCCAGCACTCTGTGCGCTGCAGCGCCCGGGAGCGCGGTGCCGGTCTGTGGAAATTACGGAGTCCTGCCCAGCACGTCAAAACCTCACCTTCTGGATGGGCCCCATTTCTCCTGTCAGCGGGGGACAGCTCACATGTGGACACAGAGCCACAGAGGCCACCACAGAGGGGCCCCAGGCCAGCCGGTCCGGCCCAGGTCGAGCAAGGGACCCGCAGGGCCCAGACCCCAAGGGAAGGTCACCTCGGGAGGCTCGCCACCACTGTCCAGCCTCCTGGGCCCACACACACCCCCACATCTGGATCCGAGAGGCCCTGCAGGAAGGCCCCTGGGCAGTTGTGGGGTGTGGGGACTCCTCAGGCAGAGAGTGGGTCCCTGGTCCAAGAGGCACAGAAGCCCCCACCCCTGCGACTGTGTGACCTCTTTGCAACTGGGGAGGACTTTGATGATCTGTGAACCGAAACTCGCGTGTTGCTAATTGAGGTACATTTATTGCACGAGTCCCTTTCCCCTGGACTCCTATGCCAGGGAAACGCGGTTCCCCCAGGTGCTTTTTAACAGGCCTGATGTGCAAGAAGGACCAACAATAAACGTCACTGTCTAACAAATCATTTCTCTTGTTGCAACTTACAGTAAGGACAACATTGTCGATTAAAGTGCGGATTCCATTTAATTACAGATTGTTTACAAATATGGAAACAGGATGGCTACAAAGGGCTCTTCTCACTTTAAAAGCAGCTGACGTGCTGGTGGTTAGGACACGAGGGCCAGCACTCGGTGAACAGCATCCCTTCCTGGTTCCCGGTGGGGAGCCCACGGCACCGGCTGCCCCATCCTCCCAGCTCTCCTCCACTCCCTGACCGCACGTGGGCTGTACCTCACCTAAAATCAGAATATATCAGGTTCCTAGCAGAAAATCAACTCAGTACTATTAGTTACTTAAAAAAAAAAAATCAGAAGGCCATTAGGCAAGACATCCTGGGCTGCTGGTGCGGCCCCGGCAGGGGAGGGGCAGGGGTGCGCTGTGGCGAGCCTTGGCAGCCGCTCCCGGAGCCCAGGGCCAGGGCCTGCTCCGGCCTGGGAAGCTGCAAGGAGCCGGGGCACCCGGGGAGGCCAGGCTCGTTCCCCAGACATCAACCCGCACGCTCGGACTCGCCCCTCACGTCACTTGTTCTGCTGCCTGAATGCCTTCATGCACCCCACCCCGATTCTGGAAGAAGAAGGCAGAGAAGCCGGCCCCTGTGGAGGCCTGCGTCATACACTAGCGCAACACAACTATGGGACCAAACAGGAGGACGCAGAGGTGGACGCAAGCGGTCACAAGGGCGGTGGGTGCTTCGAGTACTGGATGGCGTCCAGAGCAGCTCCGATGTCGTAACTCTTGGTCTGGAGCAGCCTGGTGAGCCAGCCGCCTTCGTCGGAGAAGCCCATGGACAGCATCTGGGACAGGGACTCGATCAGCCTCGGGTCAGCCTCTGCCAGAAACGACAAGAAGCCATGAGCGAGCGTCGCTGAGCCCGCGCGACCCCAGGCACAGACGGTGGCACCCTGGCCTGCAGCCAGGAAGTCCCAGTGCCCGCCAGGGGCCAGCCCTGCCCCGGGACCTCAAGCCCTCCCAGGAATCCTCAAGAGGCAGCGGCCGGCAAGTGTTTTCTGTCCCTTTCTGGCTGGCTGTGCGGGCTCTGCCACCGCAGCACAGAGCAGCCGCCCGGCATGGAAACTAACGAGCGTGGCCGTGTGCCAATAAAACCTCGGTTGTGGACAGTGAAATTTGAATTTCATCTAATTGTCACATGTCGTTTCATTTAAAGATGTAAGAACCACTCTGGGCCCACAGGCCATAGTTTGCGACCCCCTGCTCTGAGGCTCACGGATAGTCATTGGACAGTGTTTATGTCACTGCCACATGACAGTAAGGAGCCCAAGCTGGTGTCAGCTGTCTCTTCTATTCAGAGTGACTCTGACTGCCAGTCCCCCCCCACCCTGCTGCTTTCCAAAGCACCCACTTCACATGGTGGCTGCCTGCCTGGCTCCTACAGGGATCTTGGCCGTGACCCCTGCTCTAAGGTCAGCCCTTGCCGTGAGGAAAGCGAAGGCGGCTGAGTCCAGTCAGTACCACGAGCCGGTGCCAAACCCAGCGGTGCCTTCGGGTCGCACCTGCCTCCTCCATTCCTGCTCTAAATCTGAGCACATCTACTCTCGCTCAGTGTGAACTCCGAGGACAAAGCCTACTGCTGATCTCGGCCTACAGACGAGCCCCATGGCAGAGAAGACCCGTCCTCTGATCTGATTGCTGAGATCGGAAGGCGACAGGATGCTCTGGAAGAGAACGGCAGGGACACAAAGCCTGCGACATCGCTTGCCTGGTGGAAGATGTGGGTACAGGGCAGCTTCCTTCAGCCCCGTGGGTCCCTCCCGAGAAGGGTCCAGAGAGCTTGGCCCTTGCGAGTCCGGCATCTGCAGAGACTGGAGTTCGCCTGTCGACGGGTCCACTTCTTTTGAAGACAAATGGGTCCAGTCATCGTCTCCTCCAGAACAGTTGTCAGACTCCATCTGTTCCTGGAACAGAACTCGCCGTGAGCACACAAGGGACGCGGCAGCAGGCCAGCCTGGCCACAGCAGGCGGTCCCGGAGAGGCAGGGTGTGGGCGGGGGAGCGCGTGCACGGGCCGGGCCGCGGCAGGGCTGGCGAGCAGCTACAGCGACGCAGAGCCACTCACAGAGACCAGGACGCTTTCCCGACAGAGTCCTAGCAGAAGGTTCGCAGGGACTCAAGTGCCACACACATAACCGCAACAGCACCAGGGACCCTTGGCCGCACAGGTGCTGGGGATGAGGCAGGGGTGTGGGGCAGAGCGCGCGAGGCAGCGACAGGTGGTAGGAGGGGACAGGCTTGCCTCGGGCTGCCCCACAGACTCCAGCTCGATCTGTTTCATCTGCTCTGCCAGAGCCTGCTCGGTGATCTGGGCGCCCCCCTCCGGCTGGCTGGGGCCGGGAGAGCAGCTGCTTGGCTGAGAGCTGCTCTTCTCTCCGGCGCCGGAAGTCTCTGGAGAGGTGGGCATCAGGCGGCTTCTTTTCCCTCCGTGTTCCACGTCAATGTCCACTTCAATGCCTAGAGGCGAGGAAGAAACGGAAGCTCTGAGTCCCCCAGAGGATGTGCCTGCAGGCGGGGCCTCGGCACGTGGGGGCCGCGGGCTCACAAAGCTCTCCCGTTCAGTCCCCGCAGCCTGAGCGTGGGGAGGCGGTGCTCACGGGAGGGACACAGGCGCTGGGTTCCACTCCGCCTGGCCCAGAGTTGGGCAGCCAGCACGGGACCCGCCAAGACACAAAGCCGTGAGGCAGAAGGTCCCCTGTGATCTTCGGGATCCCAAGGGCTCTCCCAGTATCCCGGCCCCAAATCTCCCTGGCTTCTGCAAACATCCTCCCAATATGTCCACCATGTCGGACCTGTCTCTTCCTCCAGTTTAGTGAAACATTAACCTCGGCTGACATCCAAGGTCAGCTTCTGAGCCACAAAGTCCACAGAGGCCTGTTTACGCTCACCCTGCAGAACGACAGGCTGCACAGCAGGCTGGCCAAGCCCTTCGAACAGGGCGAACCGAGCACGGCAGGTGGCCAGGTGCCCCAGCCGCGGCGAAAACCAAGTGGCACACCATGCTGGCCCGCAGGGCTTTGCACTATGCCAAGTATGCTTTTTTTGTTTTTACTTCAATAGATTTAAGGGTACGAGTAGTTCTGGTTACAGAGATGAACTGACAGTGGAGAAGTCTAGGCTTTCAGCGTGCTGATCACCTGAACAGCGAATGCCGCGCCCCGCAGGCAGGCGCAACATCCGAACACGAGTGTCCCGCTCGGGGACATGGGCAGCCCTGCCCGCAAAGCAAGGCCCTGAGGCTGGCAGCGCGGGCGGCCTGCGCGTCTCCAGGCTCACGCACACGCGCCAGGGACCCACAGTAGAATCACCTGTGCCGGTTTTTAAATTCAAATTTATCCAAGAACTCACACCCACAGCTTAGCGCCAACAGAGGCTTCTGGAGGCTTTGGTGCATACTCCCGGACTCCCCCACTCCTGCCCGCACCCCAGAGCTCCCCTGTGGCTCCCTCAGCTCCCACTACTCTTGCCTGCTGCTGTAGTTTACATCTGTTTGTTTCTTACTCTAGACCAATATTTACCTCCCCTTCCCCTATCTTTTTAGAAAACTCAATTTTTTGGTTAAAGCAACATTCGGTGTTTATGAAGTACCACTACATAAATATTGTTCTTTGGGCCAAGCACAGTGGCTCATGCCTGTAATCCTAGCACCCGGAGAGGCAGAGTCAGTAGGATCCCTTGAGCTCAGAAGTTCGAGACCAGCCTGAGCAAGGCCGAGACCCCATCTCTACTAAAAAAAAAAAAGAAAAAAGAAAAATATTGGCCCA
>NW_012152663.1:484298-489716 GCF_000956105.1 Propithecus coquereli | reverse complement strand
CACGCGCCAGGGACCCACAGTAGAATCACCTGTGCCGGTTTTTAAATTCAAATTTATCCAAGAACTCACACCCACAGCTTAGCGCCAACAGAGGCCTCTGGAGGCTTTGGTGCATACTCCCGGACTCCCCCACTCCCTGCCCGCATCCCAGAGCTCCCCTGTGGCTCCCTCAGCTCCCGCTACTCTTGCCTGCTGCTGCAGTTTACATGTTTGTTTCTTACTCTAGACCAATATTTACCTTCCCTTCCCCTATCTTTTTAGAAAACTCAATTTTTTGGTTAAAGCAACATTCGGTGTTTATGAAATACCACTACATAAATATTGTTCTTTGGGCCGGGCACAGTGGCTCATGCCTGTCATCCTAGCACCCGGAAAGGCAGTCAGTAGGATCCCTTGAGCTCAGAAGTTCGAGACCAGCCTGAGCAAGGCCGAGACCCCATCTCTACTAAAAAAAAAAAAGAAAAAAGAAAAATTAGCCAGGCTCGGTGGCATTCGCCTGTAGTCCCAGCTACTTAGGAGGCTGAGGCAGGAGGATCGCTTGAGCCCAGGAGTTTGAGGTTGCTGTGAGCTGTGGTGACGCCACTGCACTCCAGCCCAGGCAAAAAGAGGGAGACTCCACTCTGGGAGGCCAAGGCGGGCGGATTGTTTGAGCTCAGGAGTTCGAGTCCAGCATGAGCAAGAGCAAGACCCTGTCTCTACTTAAAAAAAAAAAAAAAAATAGAAAGAAATTAGCCAAACAACTACAAATAGAAAAAATTAGCCGGGCATGGTGGCACATGCCTGTAGTCCCAGCTACTTGGGAGGCTGAGGCAGGAGGATCGCTTGAGCCCAGGAGTTTGAGGTTGCTGTGAGCTAGGCTGACGCCACGGCACTCACTCTAGCCCGGGCAACACAGTGAGACTCTGTCTCAAAAGAAAAAAGAAAAAAAAAATTGTTCTTTGCTGGGCTAAGCAGTGGACACGATTATGTCCTTGCATAGATTTCTATTTTCCTGCCACTAACAATGCCTTTTTCATTTGCTGACTTTCCCCATTTCTCCAGCAGCGTCTCTACAATCTTCTACAAGGACAAAGCAGCGGATCAGAGGCCCCGTCGGTTCTGGCGTTTGCCCTGGAGGGCACAGGCTCCTGCTGCAGCCAGCAGCGCTCGGGCAGGCACCCGGCAGCTCCCTTTCCCTGCCTCCTGTGTGCACCCCCATTTCCTGATGCCTCCGTTCTTCATCCTGGGTTTACTTCTTCATTTAGTTCAACTCAAGGTTAACACTGTTCTGCTCTCATGTTTGATCATTTTAGCTGAGTGTAGAATTCTAGGCTGAAAAACCTTTTTAACTGACTTTGAAGTCACCAGTTGTCCCACTGTCTGCTGGCTTCCCACGCTTGCCCTTTGTACCCACGAGCGTTACAGTAACCTGGAGAGTTAGTTTCAGGAGCCCCCCCTCACACACGGGGTTCTGGCGTCTGACAACCACAAGCTTTGCTGTGGCGTCTTTCTCGGTCACTGTTCCAGGCATTCTGGGCCCCTTTCAACCTCGAGGTTCCCGACAGTGCCAAAAAGCTGTCCCGCATTCCATGTTCATTTCCTCATTTCAGTTTTCTGTTCTCTTTGGAATTCCTATTCATCCTGTATGGGGCTTCTAGAATTAATCTGCTAATTTTCTCATCTTTTCTCTCATTTCTATTTATTTTGCTTTTGGAATATCTCCTTGAGACAACCTTAGAATCTAAGCCTTCCTAAATTTTTATTTTTCATTTTCCTGCTATTTTTTTTTTAATTTTCAAGAACTTTCTTATTCTGTTCTCTTTGTTCCCCTTTTTACAGTAGCCCACTCCTTTTCACAGGTAAAGTACTCTTTCGTATCTCATTCGGGACGTCGCCACTCTGTAAGGCCACCTTCTCCGTGCGCAGACGCTCTCCATGGACGGCTGGCGACCGTGGCTGTCTGATCCTAGTGAGGCGCTGGGAGAGGCCGACAGGAAGCCCTCTCCGTGGGGCCAGGGCCGCCTTAGCTTCCCCTCTGTAGGGTCGCTGCGGCCCAGCTGGTGGGGGCTGTAGGACTCTTCTGGGGGATTCAGCCTCCCTCAACAGGGACTCCCCGTCTCCTGTCTGACCAAGGAAGCGGCCCACTCCTCGCTCACGATGCCAGTGTCCGGCTGGTGCGTTCTGCTGGGTCCCCAGTATCCCATGGCTGAGCTTCCCTGGGTCAGGTGCCCCTCAATCGAACACCGGGGCTCCTGCAAGGGGTGGCAAGGGCCATCGCCTGGCTGAGGGGGCCCTGGAATCTCTTCGGGACCCTTACCAGAGGTTTTCAACCTGTCCCCGTGTAGCCTGGCCGTGTCACTCCCACCTCTTGCCTTTCCTGGCACCTCAGCAGATGGTCTTGCCTCTCCTCAGGGCCCCGTGCAGGCCTCCGAACCTCCGGAGTTGCCCACAGCCCCGCTCATTTCCTGACTCTGAAATCTGACATCTTCTCATCTCTTCCTCTCTCTTTCCCTTTTGCTTGTCCTTGTTGCTTTACACCTTTGTCTAAGCCTCCGCTGTTGCTGTCGTAGCGTTCGAGGGGGGAGCAGAGGTGAAAGCTGGCTTAGCCACAGCTGCCACCATCTGTAATATTGAAATCACTTTTCTTTTCTCCTTCCAACTTTTCTTTAGGAAGCCAACAGAAAAGTTGAAAGAATAGTACATTTTTTAAAAATGGAGGAGTGATGGGACACTTCTGTGAACAGAGCAGAGAGATTACATAGGGTGTCCCAGAAGTCACCATACATAGGGAAAATGGCAAATTGTAGCTATATGTACCTTTGTTTACAAAATAGTCATTATAAAATTTTACGAAATTTTTCCTTTGTATGAAGACTTTTGGGACACCCTGTAGAATTAGGGTTTCTCCAACTTGAATAAACCCTGAGATTTCAACCCAGAGCTCACAACACTAGACGAGACGGCCTGTGGCCTGCCGCCCCGAAGCCCGTGTGGGCCGATCAAAGACACTGTGGCCAGGAAGGGCCCTGCTGCTGTGCGTCCCAGATGCCAGTGACTGCGACCTCCTGGCCTGGAAAGTCCTGGGCCTTGGTGGTGGGCTCGCTCAGCTGCTTCTCACAGCACCTACGAGAAGAGCTCACTCTGTTCTTGGAAGTCACCGCTCCCTCCACACTCACTGCCACTGCAGCTTGCTGCTGACTCCGTCCCCCTGGGGCCCGCTCTGGGAACAGTCCCTTCTAGGCAGTTACCGTGTGGGTCATCCTGCTTTTAGTTCCTCACAAAGAAAGGAAAGAAAAACACCCGTGGCTTTAACAGCAGAGTCCCAGCCACTCCATGAGTGGCTCTCGTTGGTCGAAACGGCGCGGTCCGCTTCATTGCCGCAGCCCTGCGCTGTGGGCTCCAGGCTCCTCCCCCGTCAGGAGAAAACGACTCCGTCCACTCTAAAGCCTTTAGCCTCTTCCCAAACGGCCTCTGAGCACTTCCAACGTCATTCCCGTGTCCAGAGTGGGGGGTCCAGGTCCGTGCTGAGCTACTCCACCTGCACAGGTGCCAGGCCCAGAGCCACCTGGGAAACCTCCAACGCAAGAGGCCGAGGCCCCACCAGGCCCCACTTACAAGACCAAGGCAGGCAAGGGCTGGGGGCTGCGCGGTTCCAGAGCCCCTGCCTGAACCGGACCTGGCTCTGTGGCTTTCCGGCGTGCCTCTCCTTCGTGCTTTCAGTGAAGGGCTTTGTTCTCCATGACGATTTCAATCACGTTTCCACACCCCAAGACGTATACCCCCGAAGCCCTTCACTGGTGATTCTGAGGCTCAGCCAGGCCTGAGAACCGCAAGCTGCCCAGGGTCCCCGACAGCCCATTAGCTGGAGGAACATGCCTCAAAACTCAGCTGCAATCTTTCAGATTTTCACTGTGTCCCGAGCGAATGGCAGATGGGTTAGGCACAGCCTAACTAGACTCTGGTCGCTGCTCTCCTGTTTTCCCTCCTCGGAAGGCTGTAAGAATAGCAACTTTTTTCTCATTCTCTCAAAGCTCTAGCTCCAGGACAGAAGCCACGTGTGGTCTGAGCTATTTAATTTAGCAGTGGCAATGCCAAGATGTCCCTGCTGCCTCAAAGCAGAACAAGCGGGGTTGACACGGATGGCAGGCATGCCCCGTAGCCACGGCGGGGGGTGGTAGGCGAGGGCTGGGCACCCCTCCCATCGGCCTTCCTGATGGACACTGGACACAGCCTTCGGACAGACTGCCCGCGACTGCAGTCCCTGAGGCGAGCTCTCTCCCAGTCCGCAGTCATGATCTCTCACAACCTTGAACTGGAGTCACCTCCGTGAGCTGATTCTTACTGCCACAAGCCTAACTGCAGCAGCCACCTCCAGACCCTCACGGGAATGCAGCAGGCACTTTCTAAAGCCACAGGAGGGTATCTCAGAGCCTGCACCTGAGGTCAGGAGGCACTACTCTGGAGGTGCCCGCTGGGGCTCGCCCACACCAGCAGACCTACTGTGCAGTCCGAGGCGCCGTGTCACGAAGAGCACCTGCCTCCGCTGCTCCCCTCCCCCGAGCTCTGGCACAGGCGCAGCATTCAGCAGCACCCAGGAACGGTTTGGGGGTCACCAACGAAGAGGAAAAATAAATGGCATCTCAGCTAACCGCTACTCGAGTCCTCCAGTCCAACTCTCAAGGCTCAGTTTAGCGGGAAATGCAGACTGTTACTCCCCCAGTAAAGGACAGTTAGAAGGTGACAGGCCAGCCCTGCAACCATAGCCCGGTCACTCTCCCTGGTGGGATTATCCCAGCCAAATGCTGGCTGATTCCACTTTAGTCCGTGTGGAAAGCTCAAGAATCTGTCGGCGAATTCACCTGGAATAGCCTGTGGTCCCGCGCTTGGCAAAGGTTCACGTAAGGCGACAAAACCTCGCCAGTGTCACGGGCACGTCAACTTCCCATTCCTCTGCGGGGACCCCAGGTGAAAGTTACAGAAGGTACACGCCGAGTTACCGCAGCCCTCAGCTGGCCTCGAGCGACAGACAAGGAGGCTCACTCACCCAGGGGGCCGAGGGCGGCCGCCACGCTCTCCCCCACATTCTTCAGGAAACTCACGCTGGGATCCTCAGATGGACCAGAAGCTTTGATTTTTTAAAAACAAAAAGGTATCTTTAATTCAGTGCCTTTGATACCTATCACCTTCCTGCCAAGGTCCCTGTCATCCCAGGTGACCTCCACCCCCAGTAACCTCATCGCCTTCCTCCCCTCCCTCCCACTCTGCCCCTCCCCTACATGGGCGCCTCCACTTTCTTCTGTGACCCTGGTGCTCAGTTACCCCACGGGCTCAGCACACATGATATCTAGGATGTGGTCAATACTTCCCTACGTGACTAACTCAAAGTTACACAAACATCCTCGTCTTGGTCCTAAAGGATGAGGCGAATCGAAGGACACA
>NW_012152663.1:458999-483578 GCF_000956105.1 Propithecus coquereli | reverse complement strand
TCGCCCCATCTGTGAAACGGAGATAATACTCCCCACTTTACAGGGCTCCTGTGAGGACTGAAGGGCGTGGCAGGAATTCCGGACCGGGGAGGGCAGGGCTGCCTGGCGACCCGCCACGCAGAAGCCAGTTCAGACACGAGCCTCACCTGCCTCCGCGGGGGGGCTGGGGCGGGCATCCCCTGCCCGAGGAGGACGCGGGCTCCAGTTCCCTGGTGGGCCCATCTCCCAGCCTGGCCACCCGAAGTGCCCGTGTTTCAGCTTCCGGAGCCAGCGGCTGTGAGAGAAGCCCTGGGGGAGGAGTAAGCAGAGGGCAGGGCAGTGAGGGGCAGGGGCTCCCGCCACCCTGCGCCCCCCCAGCCTGCACGGAGGGCCTGCTCACCTCGGAGGGGTGCCCGGAGGGACTGGGGAGCGCGAACTTGGTGTGCCCCCTGTGCAGGCCCTTCCCCTCGCACACAGCACACAGGTCGTAGTCTGGGCAGACGCCGCACTTGTAGCGGGTTCCCACCACAGGCCCGTTGCACCCATCGCAGATTACATTGGGGTGCACCATGTTGCGGGGTGCCTCCTGAGCATACAGGGGGCGGTGGTCCCGCCGGCACTCCTTCTTCTCTGCAGGGAGGGTGGAGAGAGCATCAGGGCACGGCCCTCTGGCGTCCTCCTCCTCCATCATCACTGCGGGACTGTCACAGTCAGCAAGGCGCCTGCCCCGCCCCCCGCACCCAGTCCACACGGACTTCAGCTGCTCAGATGACAGCAACAGCAACCAAGAGCCTGTGAGGAGGTTCCCAGTCCCAGCGCCGGCTAACCAGGCACCTGTGGCCCAGGCAGCAGAGAAGCAGCAGGGGGACAGGTGTGCACACCTTAGGCCTTGCTCCTACCAAGGTCCCCAAAGCTGCCCCAGCCCTATGGTGATCACGGATTCCTCTTTCTCAGGCCAGGTGCAGTATTTGTTACGCCCCTGTCTTACACAGCCCTCAGACTCCTGACCCCTTCTTTGGAAGAAATTAAAGTCCTATTTTTGCTCAGCCGGGAGCACCTGGTTTCACGCAGTGCCCCAGAGCAGCACTTACCTTTAATGTAGATTCGGAAGATGTCATCCTTCACGTAGGACATGGCCATTGTCAGCTCCTCATCACTGGAAAAGGCAACCAAGTCCCCATCCTCATCTAAGTTGTTTAAAAGATGACACGTATGAGACCAGGCGAGGTGGCTCACGCCTGTAACCCTATCGCTCTGGGAGGCAGAGGCAGGAGGGTTGCCTGAGCTCAGGAGTTCGAAACCAACCTGAGCAATAGTGAAACCCCCGTCTCTACTAAAAATAGAAAAATTAGCTGAGCACTGTCACACGTGCCTGAAGTCCCAGCTACTTGGGAGGTTGAGGCAAGAGGATCGCTTGAGCCCAGGAGTTTGAGGTTGCTGTGAGCTATGATGATACCACTGCACTCTACCCAGGGCGACAGAGTGAGATTCTGTTTCAAAAAAAAAAGGAAACCTGAACCCCCTTCCTTCCTCACTGCCCCCCTTCATATTAAAAAATAAATAAAAACAAAACACAACACATGAGCACCCAGGGACTCAGCTGGACACAAGCTGCTGAAATGGCCGAGGTCAGTACTAAAGGGCACCTGCGAGGCTGTAAACTGGAGCCCCCTGCCTGAGCTGAGAGGAAGCAGGGGCGAGAGGCGAGACTGCACCTGCGGCCTGGCACTGCTGGATGGCAGGTGCTCCATCCTGGGCCCTGGACCGCAGCTGCACGCAGGAGGCGGAGGGTGTGTACAGGGGCGGCAGCAACAGCCGGCTGCCTGCTGCCCGGCCTCTGGGCCAGCTGCCCCTTCAGAAAGGTGTCCCCTCAGTCCACATCTGACCAGGCCCAGATCCATCTTCAGCTGTGGGAGATCCCTGCCCAAGCCCTGCTCCCAAGGGGCCCAGCCCTCTTATAAGGCCTTGGACTTCTAGTGGTTTAGGAGTAAAAGGAGATAGATGAGCCCATCTGCCTGCTTCCTCCCCCAACAAAGCTAATAAAAAAGGTATGTAGTTTTTACATGTTAGCTCAAATGGTTTTAAAGCACCGCCATGCAGGCCAAACTGCACCCCACAGCTGCAGGCTGGACAGGCCTGTGGGCCACCAGAGGCAACATCTATCACAAAGAACAGGAGGGGCACCAAGAGGGGGAAACAACCCAAATGCCTCTCAAGTAATGACCAAATAATCAAACTGTGGCCTGTCCGTACAACGGAACGTTATTCGGCCACAAAAACAAATGAAGTACCGATACGTGCTATGACCCAGGTGAGCCTCGAGCACGTTATGCCCAGTGAAAGAGACCCCTTGTGAGACTACAGTGTATGACTGCATCTGCATGAAACGTCCCGCCAGGAAAAGGAACAGACACAGAACGCAGATCAGTGGTTGCCAGGGGGATGGGAGGATGGCGAGATGACAGATAAAGGATGTGGGGATTATAAAGTGAAGAAAAGCTTCTAAAATTGTCACGATGGTCTACAAACCTATCACTATGCAAAAAAACCACTGAACTGTTCACTTCAAATGGGTGAATTGTATGGTACGTGACTTATAGCTCAATAAAGTTGTCACAAAACTCCTCTTTTTGAAGAACAGGAGCGGCAGGCAGGCTGGCAGCACTCCAGAGGGAGGTCCCACTCCTGCCCCCTCCCAGGGGCCGGCCATGGCCGCCGGCCTCCCTCCCTGTGCCTCCCTCCCTGCCACCACAACCTCCAACCCCACCCCCAGGAGCCACTGGTCACACCAGTGCAGCAGGACACGCAACTAGCTCCTGGGCTTCTGTCCCCACCCCAGCACCTCTGAGGAACGTTCCGATCCTGTGGCTGCGCGGCCAGGGCGACGACGTCTGCACCGAGCCTGGCCTCCCGGCGCCCAGGGCCCCACCTCCCGCGCGTCCCGGCTCCCGGGCCGGGCCACAGCGCCCCGCGCTGGCGTACCCGCGCCGTTCCCTGTCCCCTGCCAGCCCTTCCTCCCGGCTGCCCTGCCCGGCTCTTCGGGGGCCTTATCTGAACCCGCCGCCTGGCGCAGCAACGTCCGGTGTAACCCGAGTGCCCGCCTGACCGCTCCGTCCCCGCGGGGAGCCTAGAGGACGCACTGGCGCGTCCTCGCCAAGCCCTGCGCCCTCGGGGACGGGGAGGAGCGGCATCTCACGCCCCCAGGCCTGACCGCCCCAGGCACCAGAGGGACGGCGCCGAGCAGCGAGAACAGGGTCGGGACCGGGCCTCGGTCTCCGAGGTCACCAGGCTGGTACCGAGGCCGAACTGGGGCCCACGCCGGCCACCGCCCGCCTCGTGGGAAGCCAGAGCAGTCCCCACTCACGGTCCGCCCCCCATCGCGAGAAGGAAGCGGGCGACCCTCCCCGCCCCGCAGGCCCCGCCGCCGGCGGCCCGGCCCGGCCTGCGTCACCGCCCGCCGGCCGCTCACCGCGGTAGTGGGCCTGGAAGCCGCCGGGCCGCAGCCCGGGGAACAGACCGGCCACCCGACTCAGCAGCCGCTCGCAGGGCCCGGGCCCAGCCGCGGCCTCGGCTTCCGCCTCAGGCTCGGGGCTGAAGCAGAAGCTGAAGCGGCGGATCTCGCGCGCCGCGTCCTCCTTGCCCAGAAGGTAGGCCTTCACGGTAAGCGACGCCATGGCCCCCGCCCGAGCACCAGCCGCGCAGCACCCCCGCCGCCGCCGCACGCGCCTTTTATAGAGGACGCGGAAGCCCCGCCCCGCCCGGCCTCCCGAGGGCGTGGCCTGCCCGCGCCCGTCCCCGCCCTCGCCGCCGCGCGCGAGCCTCCCTGGCGGGGCCCCGCGCCCGCTCCCCCTGCCCGCTGCCGCCCCCCTGGGTGCCCCCGGGACCCTCACTCACTGCGGACCCCTCTCTTCACTACCCCCGGTACACTGGGGACCCCAAGAGGCCGGCCTCGGCACCTATCCGGGCCCGGGCTCCGGCCTCCGCCCTGAGGGAAGGTGATGGGCGGGGGTCCCACCCCACGCCCCTCCCAGACCGGGGCCTGGCCGTGACTCAGCAGTAGTCGCCAGGCCGCCGTGACTCAGCGTTATAGTCCCCAGGCTGCGGGGGACGCCCAGTGGAGGGGGACACGGAGAGGCCTGATACCGTCCGGTGGGCACCGCTTTCCAGAACGCGCGGGCTCCCAGGGGGCTGTCCCGCCCTGCCATGGCGGCCTCCCAGGTGGCAGCCTGGTCCATTGTCCATAGCATCTCCATGATGGGCCCTGCCGGGTTGAGGGGCAGACCTTGAGTCTGGCCCGAGCGCCACAGGAGCTCCCCGTCTAACAGGGGTGCAGGTGAGAGGCGCCGGCAGAGCGCAGGGGCAGAGGCTGCGGAGCGCCCCGTCCCCACGCCGCCGCCGAGGAGCCAGCCGAGCCTTTCTGCAGCGCAGTAGCCACCGAGTGTTCCCTGCAGCCCAAGAGACTCCTGGGTGCGAGACACCGCCTGTCGGCACGGGGTTCAGCTCAGCAGGGGTTCAGCTCAGCAGGGGTTCAGCTCAGCAGGTGGTGGCCAAGGCCCGGGGCTCAGGCCTGTCGGCCCCACAGGAAGCCAGGGGGTCACACCAAATCCCTCCAGCTAGGAATCAAGATACACTGCTACTGTGTGACCAAAGTGGCCTGTTCTCAAGGCCTGCGCGAGAAGTTGGTCAGGAAGGGCATGTCGCCCTGTGGAGCCTCCCAGGCAGGGTCCCGTGGGTAGGAGGTGCGACCACCTGCCTCACACTGTTGTCCTTTCAGGGTGGCCTGGTGGGAGGAGGATCTCCAGGGTGGGGACCCAGAGACCACGGGCGCGTTGGGTGGCTTGTGGCTGGTCGGCCTAGCCAGGTGCGAGGGGGGTTTGCCTGTGGGGCACAGCAGGGGCTTAGCACAGGTGTGACCGAGCCTTCCCACAGGGCTTCCCGGAGTGGGCAAGGCCGGTAAAGAGTACGGTATGGTCCCCCCTCAGGACAGTCCCTGCATCCAGCTGTGAGCCTGCGGGACCCACTCCCCTGTAGGCAGGCCCGTGGTGCCAGGGATGGGGCCTGCGGGCCAAAGGCCTGCGGACAGGTGCTGGAGCGGTGACTCAGCAGCCCTGCGGGAAGGCCCCCGCCCCCAAACTAGCGGCTGCCACTAGGAACGCCTTTGCTTTCTCACCGTTTGGCCCTTTCAGACCGTGGTGGGTTTCGGGGAGGGGGCAGAGACTCCGGCAGAAAAGAAGCCGGGGCGCTGGGGAGACCCCAGGCCGGGCCCTTCCCGGCATGCCCCGCGGCCGTGCCGCCCTGCCCCCACCCCACCGAGGCGGCAAGAGGTAAACAAGGCCGTGGCGGGGAACCCCCTGGTAGGGCCCTCTCCTCGCGGTCAGGTGGTCTGGCCGGCAGTGAGTCAGCGTCCCATGACTGCTGTCACAACACGGGGATCCCCGGCCCTCTGCGCCACCATCTCAGGGCGCTCTCGGCGGCGGGGGCGGGGAGCGGACCGGGGCCTGCACGAAAACGGCCTGCAGGGGCCAGGGCCCCTCTTCTGAGGCCTGCCGCCCTTCCGCTTCCGGGGTCGCAGGGAGCCCCCGGCCTCCCGGCGTCCACCGGCCGGTTCCCATCCTCCAGAGCCGGCGCGACACAGGCAGAGCCTGACACGGAAGTCAGGAGACGGCCGTCGACCACTTGCCGTCTTTGCGCACGTGGCCAGCCTGTGTCCTCGTCACTGCCGTGGGACTCGAGTTGCCCTTTCCAGTGGGCCCCGTAGCTGTGCTGGGTGTTCAGCGGCCCAGATTTGGGGCTGCATTTGGGGGCATCAGGGAGGAGACTGCGGAGGGGCTGCGGGGACAGAGTAGGGAGGCAGCAGAGACCTGAGCCCAGTGGGTCTGGGAGACAAGCAGGGGGGGGCGCAATGTCTGATTCTGTTTTTTGCCACCTGGTGCGTTGTAGCCACTTCCTCCGTTTTCCCCTTCCCGTTTCCTAAATAAGCCGTCCCTCAGCAATGGTTTTCCAAAGTTCATTTTCTCTGGGGTGTGGAGTCAAGTGTCCCCGTGCGTCCTCGGGCATCCAGAGGCAAGGCCGCCGTGAGATTCAGACAGCTTTTCTGGGCAATCCCTTAGGAGATTGAGGCCCACAGGGGACAAAGGCCCTCCAGGCCCTCAGGGCAGCCACGCCCTTCCACCCGCTCACAGGGACACACCCCTGCTCTGCGCCTAATCGCGCCAACTCCTTCCACCTGGGGACTTTCCCCAGGCTCTTCCTCTGCTCTGAAACCCTTTCCCCTCCTGCATCGTCCCACCCTAAATGTCACCTCCTCAGTGGGGCCTTCCCTGACCTTCCCTCTTGGAAAACGCCCTAAGCACTGCACATCACCTCGTTTTAGCCCTTTCCCGCTGAAGCCCTCAGCCCACAAAAGGTTTGGAAACAGCTTTCCAAAGGCAAAGGCGCTTGAGGCATAGAGAGACGTGGTCACAGAATTCAGTGATGCCAAGGTGTTGGGGAGTGGGGCACCAGAAACCCTCTGGCGCGGCTGCTGGAGGCCAGAGCAGCGGTTCTGGGGTTTGGCTGCCCGCGCTGGGGGCATTTCTCCAAATAAAGCCTCACAGGCTGGGCGCAGCGGGTCACGCCTGTAATCCCAGCACTCTGGGAGGCCGAGGCGGGCAGATTGTTTGAGCTCAGGAGTTCGAGACCAGCCTGAGCAACAGCGAGACCCCCGTCTCTACTAAAAATAGAAAGAAATTAATCGGACAACTAACAATATATAGAAAAAATTAGCCCGGCACGGTGGCGCATACCTGTAGTCCCAGCTACTCAGGAGGCTGAGGCAGGAGGATCGCTTGAGCCCAGGAGTCTGAGGTTGCTGTGAGCTATGACGCCACGGCACTCACTCTAGCCCGGGCAACACAGTGAGACTGTCTCAAAAAAATAAAAATAAATAAATAAATAAATAAATCCTCACACTCCCCACCATGGGGACGGGCAAGACCCCTGACCCCTACAGGCTCACTGAGGGGGCTCCCGACAATGCCTGGCAACGTGCAGGGGCCGTAGAGAGCGCTCTCCCACCAACGCCAAGTGAAGAGGCCTGCCGCTGGGCCATGTCGGCAAGTACTTGTCAGGGAGCTCAGCGCCGGGGATCGGCAGAAACTCTCACGTCTGATGGGACAGTGCCAGGGAGGCCTCTCCAGCGGGCTCAGGCCAAGGGCCGGGTGGCGGTCAATGGAATGGGGCCCGGGCCCTCGGGGCAGGCTGGGCTGAGCACGTCTGCGGGCCAGGCCTGTCCACGGCAGGCACTGGGCGGGACTCTTCGTACCACCGAGAAGGCCAACAGGCGCTTCACTCTCCCCGAAGCGCCCAGAGAGCCCACCTGGCGCTACTCTTCAGACCCATCGGAAGTGGTCCAGGCCACTGCTCCGCACGTCCCCTAAGGCTGTTCATGGAGTGGGACCTGTCCCTGCCTTGTTGTCTGGGACGCCCTGCAGCTGCAGGGAGGGGACTCTGAAGAGGGTCCAGATCTGATGGCCTTGCCTATTACCAGCCTTTCCCTTCCTTCACCACCCGGTGGCCAGAGACCTAGCCCCACAAGCAGAGGGCCAGCCTGACTGCAGAAGGTCTGGAAAGACAAAGGAGGAGCCGGGAGGAGTGGGAAGGAGGGCCTTGAGGACACCACGCCGTGATCCATGCAGAAAAGCAGTTCAAGAGGCGGGGAAGACCAGGTGTGGGAGCGGGTAGCGTGGCCTCCTCCAGGAAGCTCCAGTCCCGTCCAGAGCAGGTCGGGAGATTGGGGTCTCCTGGAGAGGGGTGCTGCAGGTCAGGTCAGGGCTGCACTCTAAGTAGGTGCACTGGCCCTCTCCCTCCCCAACCTACCCCCTTTAAAAACTCTGGAAAAGTTACGCGATTTTGAGGATCTAACCCTTTCCTGCTCCTAAAGTTCCCACGCCCAGCCTGCTCCCTGGGGCTCTATCTCCTCTCTCCCACGCCTGCCGTGGGTACTTACCAATCCCCCACCTCAGCTCTGGGCTCTGCAGCCCCCGCATGGCTCCCACCACTTCCCCCTTGACCAGCCTCCTGCGTTCCCACTGTGAGCACCCTCTCTGCTCCGCTGGTGTCCCCGCAGGTAGCGCGTGTGGGACGAGTAGCTGTGGTGTGTGAGGGTTAGACGTGACGTGTGCCGCACATCCACACGTCACGCAGCCCCGAGGCTCTGCGGTAAGTCACTTTGGGGTGATCTTTGAATAAAAGAGTAAAAGCACAATCCCTACTGGTGCTGGGCCGCGACCTACCATTGAGGGTAGGGTGACCCAAGGTTGGCCCACCAGAGCACTGTAGCTCCCTGGGTTGGGAAGGGACTTGGGACCCGAGCTAGCCAATGAAAGCTGGCTGGCTGGAAGCTAGAGCCAGCCCGAGAGCCTCTGCACCAAGCAAGAGAGCAAAGCTTGATCTTGGCATCCAAGCTGTAGGGCGCAGCACACCTCGTGCTGGACCACGAGATGGCTCAGGCCTGCTGACTTTGGCTTTGGTCGATTGTATGCAAGAGTACCGACCCACCAGCTCACACCTCACGCCTGCCCCAGGGTTGCCAACGGCAGTGCTGGTCACCACTACACAGGCCAGCAACCTGGGAGTCAGCCATGACCATGCTCTCTCCCTCAGACCACCTGCACTTCCTGTCGATTGTACTTCCTAATATTGACAGCAACGACAGCAGGAACACTCGTGTGGCACATCTTTCATGCCAGGAAACATTCTGAATATTTTGTGTGTATTAACTCACCTGTTCCCTTGAGGTGAGACCATGTGATTAGCTCTGGCCAAGGACCTGAGACAGAGAGCCATGTGTCACCCACAGGCCAGAGTGCTTGTTTATTGCCAATGCCAAAGCTTCCGGAGCCCTCTTGTCTCTTTGCCCAGGAAGCCTGAAATGTTCCTCTGGTAATTTCTCTAGCCTGGACAGGAACTACAGTGAGCACAGCCCCCAGAGGACCCTTGAAGGATATACAGTTTTGAGAAGTACATATACCTTTTTCTTTTTTGGTTTTTAGAGACAGGAGTCTTGCTGTGTTGCTCAGGCTGGTCTCAAACTCCTGGGCTCAAGTGATCATCCCACCTCTGCCTCCCGAATACCTGGGAATACAGGCACGGTCACAACACCTAAGTATACCTTTATTAAATCACGGTGGCAGAGGTGGTGGCTCACGCCTAGTCCCAGCACTTTGGGAGGCCAAGGCAGGAGGATCACATGAGCCCAGGAGTTCAAGACCAGCCTGGGCAACATAAGGAGACTCTATCTCTACAAAAAAGAAAAAATTAGCCAGGCGTGGTGGTGCGTGCACCTGTATCTCTAGCCACTCGGGGCACTGAAGCAGGAGGATCACTTGAGCCCAGGAGGTCGAGGGTGGTGTACCTAAGATCATACCACCGCACTCTAGCTTGGGTGACAGAGCAAGACCCTGTCTCTAAAAAAACAATTTTTTTTTTTAAGTCACAGAAATTTAGGGTTGTGAAATTTAGGCATAGTCAAGCCTGTCCTATCTCATTATTAGCCCTATTTTACTCCCAGGTAAATGGGCACAAAAAGGATTAACGTCACGAAACTATTAAGTGGTAGAGGCTGAATTATGAACCCAGGGGCTGTTTTCCTAGTACATGTTCTTGCCTTCAATGACGCACATTCTTGAAAGATTGTCCTGAGTCCATCTACTTTCCATCTCCAATCCTCCTGACCACCGCTCCCATTCCAGACATCTTTCTCCTGGCTGCTTGTGTCGCGGAGGAAAGACTTTTCCCCTGCCCTCGTAGGTTCAGGGTACGGGGGCCTGTGAATCGACCTGATGAAAGACAGATTGGAAAAAGAGGATTTTTATTCATTCACTAGGTGGTTAGAATTCGGGGGCTCATATCCAACTTAATAGGGGAAGGGGAAGGGGAGAAGGGCACTTAGAAAACATATGACCTTTGGGAAAGGTAAGAGTTTTGTGACAGTGGTTTGGGGGTGGTGGCGGACTTGGACTTCTACAGGGATAAGAGTCGATCTTAGCCTGGTTGCTCCCAGGGAGGAGGTTTGTGGCACTTGAGTTTTCGGGAGACCTTACTTTCAGGCGGATGAAGTTGTTCAGGTCAAAAGTCTACTCAAATGTTTTCACCTCTAAATAATTTTCATGCGCAGTGGTGTACTTTGGACTCATTTACCTACAACAACCCCTCCCTGTCCTTGCTTCCTCTCTGATTCTCACCTGCCCACTCCTGGCCTGCAAAGGATAATTTCAAAATGCAAGTACAGCCCCAGCCCCCACGCCTCTTCCTGCTTTGGACCTGATGCAGAGCTCCAAAGGTCAAAGCCCAGGTCCTTGACGAGGTGTGCGCAGTCCTGCACGCAGTGCAGTCCGGCCAGCCCTGGGCCGCCCCGGGCCCCGTGCCAGGCTCCTTTAACACAGCCTTTGCACGTGCTGGGCCATCTGGCCGCCAATGCCGAAGCTCCTCCTCCTCTCGCCTGGGTCTTGCTGCTAACCTCACTCCACCGGAGGCCATCTGCCAGTCCAGGCACGGTAATGTCCCCCATGACAAGCTTTCTGAGCCCCAGGGACCTTGCCTTTCCAGCACTGGGCGAGGTGGCTGTGGGCAAGACTGTGCCAAGGCAGTGACCAGGTCGATTTCTGCGCACGTGTGTCTGTACTGTGCGTATCGCTAGCGACTCAAGTGTGTCGGGCACACGGTGGACACACAGAACATTTGTTATGAATGAACAAGAGACTGAGGCGTCTAAGGAAAGGGCTATCAGCTTGACGAGGTGAGGCTTCAGGCAGGGCTGCCAAACTCACTGTGCCAGAGATGCCCTTAGTATCTGCAGAAGACGAAGGACTCAGAACCATGTTTTGAAATGCACTGCTTTACCAAAAAAAATTTTTTAACTGAAATGCAAATGTCGAAATATAAAAACATGTTCGTGATATATAAATATCTGTAATTCTTTATTAACTTATAAAAATTATAAGACCTAGAGGCAGAACTAATAAGTACCAGAAATATAAAGTTACTGCTGTGAATGTAACCACTATTTTGAAGTGTCTACAGCACCTGTAGAGCAACATGTGAAAAGTCCCTGTGATCTGTCACGACAGTCACCGGGGCTGTTAATTTTGCTGGACTTTGCTATTCCACTCACACAAGTTTCAGTTAGGTTAGTGAAAATAAGGATGGGGGTTTTTCTCACCTCAGCTCCTGGACCGCCCCAATTCTGGGTCCCTGGACCGACCACAGGTTAAGGAGGATAGAAGGAGCGGCCCCTCCAAGGGCTGTCTCAGGAAATCTCGGGAAGACAAAGTGGGCCGGGGGCTGGCAGGTGATCCCAACGCAAAAGGGCATTTCGCTGTGTGGAAAGCAGGAAGGGCAAAGAAGGAAAGGCCCACAGGCTGGGGTTTGGAGAGAAAGCAGGACTTGTGTGTGCCCATTTGGCTGCAGGCAGGAGTCGCCGTCCTGAGGCACAAGAGCGCCTCACTCCTAGCACAGGTGACAGGCATTGCTTACCTGCCTGGAAGTGCAGGGAATTTAGGTTGCAGGCAGGCCCAGATGAATTGATCACTGCAGCGGAAAACAACCGCTGCCTCTGTTTCAAAGGGAGATGGTTGGGAATGAATGGGCTGGAGTGAGAGTCAGGGTAAATGCCCCCACTCCCCCAGACATCAGGCTCTCCTGACCCCTCATCCCAGCTCCTCCTGCCCCAGAGCCACTGAGTATGGAGGGGGAGGGGACTCAGAAGAGCTTCCCAGACTCGGTCACTGATAGAACATCTTCTTCATTTTTACTGGTTTAATAATTTTAATATTTTTCCTTAAATAAACTCACTTTTAAAGTTAAATACTTATTTTAAAAAAATTTCAAGACTCTTTATATCACAATCCAAATGAAAACCATTATCCTGGCCGGGCACGGTGACTCACCCCTGTAATTCTAGCACTCTGGGAGGCCGAGGCGGGCGGATTGTGTGAGCTCAGGAGTTCGAGACCAGCCTGAGCAAGAGCGAGACCCTGTCTCTGCTAAAAATATTAAGAAATTGGCTGGACAACTAAAAATATATAGAAAAAATTAGCCGGGCATGGTAGTGCATGCCTGTAGTCCCAGCTACTCGGGAGGCTGAGGCAGGAGGATCGCTTGAGCCCAGGAGTGGGAGGTTGCTGTGAGCTAGGATGACGCCACGGCACTCTAGCCCGGGCAACACAGTGAGACTCTGTCTCCAAAAAAAAAAAAAAGAAAAGAAAACCATGATCCTTTGCCACAAATAGAAGACATCCGTGAAAACACAGGAACACAAAACAGTGCAGTTTCCTCCAGAAGGCTCCAACGAGGCCGGGTCTCCGGCTCAGAAAGTTCCTTAGCAGGTCCGGAGCGCAGTGCGGAGCACTGACGGTTGGAGCCCGACGCCTTAACGGCCCCTGGGTCAAGCCTGCCCGGGCGCCCCTGCTCCTGGCGACAGCATCTCCGTAGGGGCGACGTCCGGACCCCACGGAGCCCGAGCCCGGGCCCTGGGCTTGCACCCTGCCCTCCGGGCGCGGGCTGGGCCGCGGCGAGGCCCCGAGGCGCTCCCAAATGCTTGCCCAGGGGCGGAGCCGGGCCGGTCCCTCTGCACCTTCCCGGGTCCCGCCAGGTCTGCGGACGGCCGCGTTCGGGAGTGGGGGCTCGGCCTGCCCCGCCCTGCCCCGCCCGCGCCGGCCGGCTCGGGGCCGCTCCCTGCTCCGCACAGGCGCACGCCGGCCCCGCTCCCGCGCACGGAGAAGGAGCCCGCGCCCCGCTCGCCCGCGTCCGGGGACGGGACGGGTCCGGGAAGTGCCGCGGGCGCAGTCGCCCAGGAAACGCCGCTCGGGCCCTGCCTGTCCCCTCCCACCTGCTAGACCCCCTGGGACCCGGCAAGGGCCTGAGGTCCCCGGAGGAGGGCGGCCCGGGTCTGCGTGTGGGGCTCACAAGGAGGACGTTCCGGAGAAGGGGTGCGGGGGCTCGGGGCGCGCCGCCTCCGCTGCACGCGACCGGTTTTGGGTTGGCCCGGCTTGGCCGGCCCGGGGGTTGCGGCCGCGTCGGCCCACGGCCCGGCCGCCCGGCGGCCCCCTGCCCCGCCCCCTCGTGGCGGCGGCGGCTGCTGCGGCCCCTTTAAATCCGGGCCGCCCCGCCCTTCGCTGTCGACTCCGCGGCGGCCCCGGATCCAGGCCGGGCCGCGGCTCCCGCCGCCCAGCCCAGCCCAGCCCGGCCCGGCGCGGAGGCGAGGCCGCCCGTGCGCGCCCCGGAGCGGCAGCCTGCGAGGTCCCCGGCCCGGTCCGCACCCCGGCCCGGCCCCGGGCCCCAGCCCCTCCGCGCCCCGGGGCCGGGGCCCCCGTCGCCTCCTGGCCCCCGCGCCCGGGCCCCGGTCCCCCGGGCCATGCGGCCTCGGCCCCGCGGGCGCCCGCCGCGCACCGGAGGAGATGAGGCTCCGCAACGGCCCCTTCCTGACGCTGCTGCTCCTCTGCCTGTGCGCCCTGCTCTCGCTCTCCTGGTACGCCGCCCTCGGCGGCCAGAAAGGTGAGCCCCGCCGCGCGGCCCGCACCTGGCGCACCTGGGCGGCGGCCGGAAGCGGACGCGGGCGCCCCTTCCCCGCTGGGGCGGCCAGGCAGGACGCCCCTCCCATCCTCGCGCCCGCTGGGTCGCTGCCGGAGCGACGAGATTCCCCCCGGCCTGGCCCGGTGGGGCGCTGGGGACCGACCTCCGCGGGCGCAGTTTCCCCGATGCCGGGGTGGGCGCTGCCGCCGGCGAGCGGAGGACCCGGAGTTTTCGGAGAGGGGCAAGACGCAAGGTCACGGAGGTAGCTGTGACCGGGGAGTCGCAGGGCGCCAGCCCCGGTTACCTGGGCGGGAGCAGGCACAGTGTCACACGGGTGTGAGGGGGCAGCCAGGCGCTCCTCCTGTGCACCCCAGCCCGGTGCTGCTCCTGCCTGTGGTGCTCCTCGGAGCCCCCTGCAGCCCTGTCCGTGACATCGGCCCAGAGGACTCCTCAGCAGGTTCCTGGGAGCCCAGGAGGCCTGTGGCTCCCGGCCCGTGGGAGTAAGTGAAGGCCTCCTGAGCGGCCAGCCCAGCCCCTGCCCCGTAACTTACTTTGGGTGGCCCCGCTGGACCAACCCCCACCCCTACCCCTCCCACCCCTGAAGCTTGCTCAGGCTCCCAGGCCCTCTGGGCTGGCTGGCACACTTGGGGGCGGCGGGTGCCAGCAGACCCCAGCATTGGCTGGAGTCACTCGCTGGTGGTAGGGGTGGTTTGGGCCGATGGGGCCTGAGGCTCTTGTCCCCCCAGCCTGAAGCACAGGAGGTGCAGGGAAGAGCTGCTTCCTTCCTGCCTCAGCCTTCCTGCTGGAGGCCCAAGCAGGATCAGGCCGGGCCAGCCGACCTGCCCCTCTCCCACCAGGCTTCCCTGTTCCCCAGCAGCACACTAAACGTGGCTGTGAGAGGACCTAGAGCCTTCCTGGCCCCCAAGCCCTGCTACCCCCGCTGGGCTCCTGCTAGCCCAGCCCAGTCTACTGCACTCGTCCTTGGGGTAGAATCCTGGGCTGGCCTTGGGCCTCCAGGGTCAGAATCACAGCCCAGGGACTCAGGGAAACTGCTAGGGCCTGGCGCAGGGAAGGGCCTGGCTGGGGCAGAGTTCTTTGCAGGTAGGGTGTGTCACCTGCGGGAGGGCATTCTAGCACTTGGGAGAGTGGCCATGAAAGCAGACTGGCACGGAGGCCCAGGTGGGCCATATCTGAAGGCTAGGGCACGTCCGTCCATGTGGGTCGGTGGTGAGCCCTTGCACCCAGTTCCACAGCTCCTGTGCCTCCTGCAGCAGCCATACGCCTTCAGGCTGGTGTCAGGAGCCCCACCAGTGTGCCTCTGGAAGCCCAGCTGGCCACAGGGAGCCAGTCTCAGGGAGCAGCAGACTGAGGGTTTACAAGTGGCTCCATCTAGGGCCTACTGTGCCTGGGAGAGGCATCAGGTGGCTGGCATCCGAGGGCCTGGGGAGCAGGAGGGCACCCCCAGCCAGAGAAGGGTAGGGGCTTCGGTGCAAGGGTCCTTGCCCTCGGGGACGGAAGCCCACGAGCCAGGGAGGCATGGAGAAGAGGTGATCTGGGCCTGCCTTTTTGAAAGGCTCTCGCTCTTCCTGTGGGGGCCAGTAGGGCCAGGTCTTGGGAGTCCTCAAGAGAAGCCAGAAGTCTGGGCTATTGTGTGGACCCGTCTCATTCTTACATGCACATAACTGTATCAGGTCCCTGGCGGAGCCAGACTAAGCCAGTCTGAAGCCAGATGGGATCCTGGCCTCCAGATTGCCAGGGGTAGAGGTCTCAGGAGCAGGCCCAGTACTTACTAGAAAGGCAAAGGAACCAGAATTTTCAGGGAAGGGAGGAGGTGGGCAGGAGCCAGAGAGGAAGATTCAGCAGGAGCAGGTGGCATCCTGGAAGCCCAGGGTCAAGCCCAGGGTCAAGCCCAGGAAGGACTCTTGGCAAGATGGGCCTTGTAGGAGGATTTGGGGCCTAGTTTCACATCCTGCCTTGCTTGGCTAAGTTCGTGGAGCAGCTGTGCCGGTGTGCAAACCGTAGGCCCTGGGCCTGCACCTCCGCCATGATGGACAGCCCCCTGTGACCCCCAGGAGCGTGCAAGGCCCGGAGAAGAGGCAAACACCTGCCACCCACCTGCAGGTGAATGGCAGGCCGTTGGCTGGGCCTGGCACCTGCCTGTGCCCCTCGGAGTCTGTTCCCTTTCCCTCAGAACAGGGTGCAAGGGTTGTGCCCCCGCTTAGTCTTTAATGTCTCCCCAACCAAGAGGGAACCAGTGGGGGACATTGTGGTTTGTGGGCCGGGAGTGTCCCGATTACCCTGCCCTGGGTAGGAGGGTGAGAAAGGCCCCAGTCCTCACGGCTGCGGGGTATCTCCCAGTAGCTGGCGGAGCTGCAGCCCTTCCCAGGGCCAGCCCCACCACACCTCCCTGGGGCGGGGAGGTGTGGATGGAAGGAGAAGCCAAAGTCCCTCCAGCCGCAGCTTCCAGGAACCGCTGCCACAGCCCACCCACCCAGAGGGCCAGGGGCTCCTGGGCTGCCCCTCTCAGCACTTGTGCTCCTTCCAGGCCCATGAGGGCTATGGGGTGTCAGCGTGGCCTGGCAGAGCCTGGCATGAGGCCCAGCCCATGGGGAAGCAGTCATAGAGCTTGAGTTTCTGGCCTTGACAGGCAAGGACAGAGTGGACCCACAATCAGAGAAGCCAGGATCAAGGTCAAGCTGGGGGCCTTGCAGGGACAGGGCCTTCAGTGTTCAGGGAGATGACAGAAGGGCTGGTATGGACAGGTGTCCAGGGGGCTGGTCCCCTCCTGATAAACAAAGGACCTGGGCGGGAAGGGAGGCCATAGTGGGGAGCCAGCCGTGCCCGGGTCCAGGTGCCCAGAGCGATTCAGAGCAGCGTCGCCCACTGGCCTGTCCACCTGGACCTGGACGAGCTGATGCTGAGCAGACTTGGCCCGTGTAAGGCACAGAGGCAGGCTCGGGGAGCCCTCTGCCCTTCCCCTCATTTCACAGAGTGGCCCCGCCTCAGGGGCTGCTCCGGACAGGCCGGGGGCATAATCCACAAACCACAGTCCTCAGAGGACTCCATGGCTCCACTGCATGGGGGTGGGTGGGGACTGTCCAGGCCGGTCCGGAGCTCTGAGCTCCCTCCTGAGGGCGCCGGGGCCTCAGCACCTCCGGTACTCCTGGTCCTGCCAGCCATGTCCCTGTGGGCTGCTGCTGAGAGGGTTGGGGGTCAGGTTTCCAGGGTAACCCAGCCTCGAGCCCAGCTTCAGCCTCACAGATCACAGATCTGGTAACCCGACTCCCTTCCCTCCCCCAGGGGCTGCCCCCAGCTCTGCCTTGGCCTTGGGCAGGGCGTGGGTGCGGAGGATCTGCCTGGCTCCCCTCGCTCCTCTGGGCTGCCCCCTCTCTTCCCCTGGGACTTAGCACTTAGACCTCTGCCCCAGCTGCGGAAGCGGGTGTGTCCCGAAGTGACCAAACTTTGCCTTGTTGTGACTTTCCCTGCACCAAGCATAGGGGCCCAACACCACCCCAAGGCACACTGGGGGCCATGAACCCAGGGAGGTCAAGGAACAGAAGAGCTGCCTGGGGGCAGGGTGGTTCTGGAAGGCTTCCTAGACTGGGCAACTCGGAAGTAGGCGCTAGACACTGCACAGTTTTCATTAGGTCCGGAAGACAAGAGGGGATTCCGGCAGGAGCAACAGCGTGCGAAGGCGTGGCCGTTAGACACGGAAAAGCAGGCGGATGTAATGGCAGACGGAGGGCAAAGGCTAGGCGAGCGAAGGCCGAGTGCACAGCTGCGGGAACTGCCGGCTCCCAGCCGCACGGATGTTGTTTACCTTTCTCTCGCTCACGGGGCCCTGCCAGACCAGTGCAGCCAGCTGCCTGGCACCCAGCGATTCCTCCTCACTGCCAGCAGCACCCAGGTGGGGCCTGGCGGGACATGGGCTGGCAAGCGGACCCTTTTCTGAGGTGGCCCAGGCTTATCACAGGTCTGCAGAGACGCACACCGGGGCATTCAGAGCTTGTCCCTTCGCTGCTGTTGACTCTCCTTGAGCAACCCCTGGGCTGGTTTCTCAACTTTGGTTTGCTCCTCGGAGCCAAGGGGCGGGTGGGCTCCCGCAACTGCGGCTGCCACCCCGGGAGCCCGTGAGGCTGAGAACCCCGTGCAGAGTGAGCAACCAGCGACAGCCACGAGGACAGCGACCCTGTGCCCAGGCTCAGTCTATTTGGAGGGTGGCAGGAGGAGTCTAGGGAGGCTGGCTGTCCCCAGAGAGCCGCAGGGACGGTGCTGTCTTGGGGTGGGGATGCACCAGGAGCTCACAGTGCGGGCTGGAGAAAGAATTCTCACACCAGGAGTAGAATAGTTTTAGGAAAGAAAGTTTATTTTACTTCTCAAAGGCGGGAAGGCCACAACAGGAAAGTGGGGAGGATAGGAGGTTTCAGGTTATTTGGGAACAAAGAGAAAAAAAAAAGTAATTGTAGCCAACTGATAGCAAGCTGTGAAACTGTTGCGTGTGTTTTTTTAATTTTTTTCCTTCTCTGTGAGGCCGGCTTATCAAAGTCCTTGAAATGTAGTCCTGACGGCGGCTGAGGCAGAGAGCTGGGGGCTCGCTCCCTGCTGTCCGCTCGGAGCTCTTCAGGAAGCCCTCAGAGACAGCACTGGGGTCCCAGGTGTTGCATCGAACAACAGGAAGGGGCTTGTGCAGTGCGTTTTTCTTCAGAGGGGCAATGATATGCTGAGAGTGTATTTCTCTTTCCGTTTGGTAGTCTATTTTATGTTAGCTACTTAATTAACAAGGCCACGTTTCCCTGTCCGTGACATCGTCCCGGGAGGCAGGGGCTGAAGGGAGGAAGGGGAAGGCTGGGGTCTTGAGGAAGGGGCAGTCCTCAACCCTTGGGTGGGGCCTTGGGCACCCCTCCCCCCACTCCGGGAAGGAGCATGTGCCGTGCAAAGCAAGAGGGGCTAGAAGCCAGCGTGCAAAGAGAGTTCCGTCTTGGCTGTTCCGGCCCCTGCTCAGGGCTGCCCCACCTGGGGCTGGCAGCCGTGCCGTGCTCCCGCTTCAGACGGCTCGTCGGCTCGGGCAGAGTACTGGAAGAGCACTAATCCCCCGGCGGACGCCTCTCTCCCGCAAGCATGTGTTAGTGCAACTCTAGAGTGGCCCTATGTAACTCCAGATGTTCTTGTGTGGCAGGCACGGGAACAGATGTAGAGGGGCTAGTGCACAGATGTACCCCCGGCACACTCAAGGGGTGGGCGGCAGGTCAGCTCTAGGCCGCCCCCTGGTGACGGCGTGCATACCGCCTGCAGGCGACGTGGTAGACATTTACCAGCGGGAGTTCCTGGCACTTCGGGACCGTTTGCACGCGGCTGAACAGGAGAGCCTCAAGCGCTCCAAGGAGCTCAACCTGGTGCTGGACGAGATCAAGAGGGCCGTGTCGGAGAGGCAGGCTCTGCGAGACGGAGACGGCAATCGCACCTGGGGCCGCCTGACAGGTGAGCTCCGGGGCAGGACCAGGTGGGGGCCAGGCCGGCTGCGTCGTCTTAATCTGCCCCTTTTTGACCACCCAGAGGACCCGCGACTGAAGCCGTGGAACGTCTCGCACAGGCACGTGCTGCACCTGCCCACTGTCTTCCACCACCTGCCGCACCTGCTGGCCAAGGAGAGCAGCCTGCAGCCGGCCGTGCGCGTGGGCCAGGGCCGCACTGGAGGTAGGGCGTGGCCAGGGAGGGGTGCGAGGCGGGGGCCGGGGCGCTGCCCCGCGCCCGCCCCGTGCCACCCCTGCGTGTCCCCGCAGTGTCGGTGGTGATGGGCATCCCGAGCGTGCGGCGTGAGGTGCACTCGTACCTGGCGGACACTCTGCACTCGCTCATCTCGGAGCTGAGCCCGCAGGAGAAGGAGGACTCCGTCATCGTGGTGCTGATCGCCGAGGCGAGTGCGTGGGGGCCAGGGGCCATTCCGAGGAAGACCCGTGGCGCAAAATAACAAGAAGGAGAAATAAAAACGGAACATCATTCCCGAGGAAAGAGCTGTCAGAAGTTCAATCGTTAGTTTCATCACAGTTTATCAAGACAAAGTTTAAAAGACAGAAGCACTTTAGCGCCCCCTCGTGGAAAGGCCGGGTACCAGATGCCCCGCCACGGTCCTCTGTGCCCACTTACTCAGCCCTGGGCACCAGGGCTCACTCCCTCCACAGGCGGCACAGCTGAAGCCTGCGCCCCTCCCGCTCCCCCTTCCTCCCGGCCGGCCTTGGGGGGCTGCCCTGAGCTGAAGGAGGGTGTTTGGTCTCCCCACAGACTGACCCACAGTACACGGCAGCAGTGACGGAGAACATCAAGGCCCTGTGAGTACTGGCCATCCCAGAGAGCCGGTGCCGGGAGGGGGCTGTGGGGTGCCGGGCAGGCAGGGGTTGCTTCCCCTCCACGCCAGCACCCTCCCTCTGTGGGGAGGGGGCTCGTGTCTGCCTGGTGAGCCGCGAGAGGGGGGCAGGGTTTGGTTGGCTCGGCGCCCCTCGGCCCCTGGAGGCTGCACGCCCACTGGGCCTTCCCGCCCCTCAGGTTCGCCACCGAGATCCACTCGGGACTCCTGGAGGTCATTTCCCCTTCCCCCCACTTCTACCCCGACTTCTCCCGCCTCCGAGAGTCCTTTGGGGACCCCAAGGAGAGAGTCAGGTATTGGCACCCCCCGACCCCCGCCTGCGCTGAGAACCGCGTACGGCCCTTGCTGCAGCGCTCCCCAGTCTCCCCGGGAGGAGCCTACGTGAGGGTGGGAGGACAGGCCTGCCCACGCGGTGGCGTCTCTGCAGCGGCCACCCTGGAGGTGGAGGGTTTGAGCTCCTGAGGCCCCTGCCCCGCAGGTGGAGGACCAAACAGAACCTGGATTACTGCTTCCTCATGATGTACGCACAGTCCAAGGGCGTCTACTACGTGCAGGTCAGCCCTGGGACCCGCTACCCCGCCGCCCTGTCCCTGACTGGCCTTGGCGCTGAGCCCCGTCCTGCGGCACACCTGGCCAGCTCCGGTCAGATCTGGGTGATGGCCTGCCCTGCCCCCACGCCCGTCCTGAGTCCTGCGCCTCTGCCTGCCTGTGCAGCTGGAGGACGACATCGTGGCCAAGCCTCACTACCTGAGCACCATGAAGAACTTCGCCCTTCAGCAGCCCTCGGAGGACTGGATGATCCTGGAGTTCTCCCAGCTGGGCTTTATTGGTGCGCCCCGCGCCACGCCCCTCAGCGCGCTCCCCGCCTCTCTGCCGCCCGCCCGTCCCAGTGCTGCGCGGTGTCATGCTGTGATAGCCTTTGCCCCGACAGGGCCCGGCCTGTCCTGTTCCGTCTTCTCTCTGCACGGAGGGTGTCTCCCTCCACCGCCCCTGCCTGCCCCTGTGCCCACGCCCACCTGAAGCCCGCCCGCGGGGTTTGCTGTGGGAGTGGGCCCCTCCCGACGGCCCCACAGGGACTAAGAGGAAGTGGGCAGTGCAGCGCTGCCCACCCAGCACCCTCGTCCCCGTCCCACCCCCAGGGAAGATGTTCAAGTCGCTGGACCTGAGCCTGATTGTGGAGTTCATCCTCATGTTCTACCGGGACAAGCCCATCGACTGGCTCCTGGACCACATTCTGTGGGTGAAAGTCTGCAACCCGGAGAAGGATGCGGTGAGCGGGGCCTGCGCAGAGGCAGGCAGGGGCGCACGGGGCAGCGGCTCGCAGCGGCCAGCAGGGGCCGGTTCCTGGCGGCTGACAAGGAGGGCGCCACAGGCTACGGGTGGGCCCTGGTGGCCGCTGGGCAAGGCCAAGTTGCGGGAGGCCAGGCTGAGCTGAGCCCTAGGGTGTCGCCCTCCCTCCTCAGAAGCACTGTGACCGGCAGAAGGCCAACCTGCGGATCCGCTTCAAGCCGTCCCTCTTCCAGCACGTGGGCACGCACTCCTCCCTGGCAGGCAAGATCCAGAAACTGAAGGTGGGCTGCGCCCCGCGCTCACCCTGGGCGGAGCTGGCTGGGGCGGCTTGGGGTGGGGGCCGCGCCAGCACCGCGTCCCGCTGTGACCGCAGGACAAGGACTTCGGGAAGCAGGCCCTGCGGAAGGAGCACGTGAACCCGCCGGCTGAGGTGAGCACGAGCCTCAAGACGTACCAGCACTTCACGCTGGAGAAAGCCTACCTGCGCGAGGACTTCTTCTGGGCCTTCACCCCCGCCGCAGGGGACTTCATCCGCTTCCGCTTCTTCCAGCCGCTGCGCCTGGAGCGGTCAGTGCCCGCACCCAGAGGCCCGCTTTGGGGGCAGGGGCTGGGTGGCCACCAGGTATAGGCCTCACCACAAATGTCTAGGTCTTTAGGTGCCCCCAGCAAATTACTTATCCTCACCATGCCTCAGTTTACTTACCTGAAAACTGGGGCTCCTAAGGGTAGCTACCTTGCACATAACAAATCAGTGCCATTGCCTGTCACCACGGTCCCGGAGAAAGGCTCTGGTCGCCTTGCACAGCCTGATGGCTGCCCTGGTGCCCACCTGGTGTGCTCCTGGCCCGGGCCTGGCCTTGCTCCGCTGGGGCCCGGGCGTGTCCGGGGTGCCGGCCCTGCAGGAGCTCACGGGCCTGCCTGGCCGCAGGTTCTTCTTCCGCAGCGGCAACATCGAGCACCCGGAGGACAAGCTCTTCAACACGTCCGTGGAGGTGCTGCCCTTCGACGTGAGTGTGGAAGGGTGTGGGCGCGTGCTGAGGTCTGGCCCTCCCCTGGCCACCTGCTTCAGCCCTTTGTGTCCCTAGAACCCCCAGTCGGACAAGGAAGCCCTGCAGGAGGGCCGCTCAGCCACTCTCCGGTACCCACGGAGCCCCGACGGCTACCTCCAGATCGGTGAGTGGGGGTGGGGAGAGCAGACGCTGGGCTGAGCAGGTAGGCCCTGTTTGGGCTGGGGTGTGGGGGCTGCCCTCTCAGCACTGCCCTCCCCTAGGCTCCTTCTACAAGGGTGTGGCAGAGGGTGAGGTGGACCCTGCCTTCGGTCCCCTGGAAGCCCTGCGCCTCTCCATCCAGACCGACTCTCCGGTGTGGGTCATTCTGAGCGAGGTGAGGTGGGGCCGGGCACGCACGGGGCACAACCCCCAAAGCCCTGGCAGAGCTCTCAGGCCCGCTGACCCTTAGTCTGACTCTTCTAGATCTTCCTGAAAAAGGCCGACTAAGGGAGGTCTTCTGAGGGTGCACTGAGGATCGGCCTGGAGCCCACGTTTCCAGGGATGTCGTCGCTGCTGCCCCCGGAGGGCCAGGCACGCTGCCCAGGCCGCAGGATTGGGCCTGGAGCGGGCTCGGGCCGGCCTGGGGTCCCGCTGGCCCGGAGGCCCCAGGAGCTGGTGCTGCCAGCCCGCCGGGCTGCGGGAGGAGGCAGGCGGCCCCCACACTGTGCCTGAGGCCGGCCCGCGCCACCCGGAACCGTTCGCACCCGGCTGGCTCCCGTCAGGCTGTTTTAGAAGAGCTTTTTCTTGGGTGCCACTGTCTCTGGCGGGAACACTGGAATGCAGATACTACTTTATGTGCTGTGTTTTTTATTCTTGGATACATTTGATTTTTTCACGTAAGTCCACATATACTTCTTAAGAGCGTGACTTGTAATAAAGGATTAACGAAGTGCGTGCCTCAAACACGAGTGCTCTGGACAACTCCACCTCTGCCTTTGTGCTGTGCTTCGCTTCGCTTCACGTGTCTGGCCTGTGCCCAGTAGCCTTGCCGGGCCACCCCACGTATAGCAGCTGCTACTTCTGGTGGCATTTCCCAGTGTTCCCAGCAAGCATCTCTGTTGCCCTCACCCCCATTTCACAGGAGGGTCTGAGCCAGCCAGTCGGTAACCCACGGGTAGAGCCCACCCAGAATCCGGGTCCAGGCACCCAAAGCTGCCCCTGCCCTGTCAGGAACCCCCGCTGTTCTATCGTTGGTGCTCCGAGTATCTGGCTCCAGCTGGTTCCGGCTGCTTGAGACAAGGCCTTCCCTTTGCCCCTCAAGCCGAAGGCATTTCCCAACCTCTTTGTTACCCTGCTTCGTGGGTTTCAGCTCTGTCCTCATTCTGGGTCCCCAAGACTCTGCTCCTCTCTGGTCCCTGGTCTCTGACACCTTTAGGGTCTCCAGCCCACCCCAGGCCTTTGCACGCACTGTTGTCCCTGCTTGGGAAGCTGTTCCTCTGCAGCCTTGCTGAAAGGCACTTATTTACATTGACTGGTTGATTGAGACGGTCTCTCGCTCTGTCACCTAGGCTGGAGTGCAGTGGCATCATCATGGCTCACTGCAACCTCAAACTCCTGGGGCTCAAGTGATCCTCCTGCCTCAGTCTCCCAAGTAGCTGGGACTACAGGCACGCAACACCACCATGCCCAGCTAATTTTTCTATTTTTTGTATAATAGATACAGGGTCTGGCTCTTGTTCAGGCTGGTCTCAAACTCCTGACCTGAAGCAATCCTCCCATCTTAGCTTCCCAGAGTGCCAGGATTACAGGTGTAAGTCACTGCACCTGGCCTAAAAGTCACTTCTTTAGAGATGCTGTGGTCCCCCAAGGCACCTGGCCATTCTCTTGAGGGCACTGTCACTGATACTTGCCTATCGTGCCGGCTGCCCTGTGGTCTCTCTCGGAGGGCTGTCCCGAACACCTACACTGTCCCAGACGCTGGGAACCAGTGCTGGCAAAACCTGGGGAGAGACCGACAGGCTGCCGTGTCCGCCGTTCAGCGAGGGGAGGCCAGAGAGGGGGAGAGGTGAGGAGAGAGCCTGAGCGTTGGGAGGGGAGCCGTGGGGTGAACCCCCGGAGGAAACGCGCGCCCTGGGCAGAGGCGGGCCGGCCGGGCGTGTTGCGGCGGAGACTGAGTGTAGGGCAGGAGACCAGACGGCGCCCGGTCCCGGGGGAGGCCCTTCCTTCGCGACCCCACCCAGCTGCCCTCCGGCATGCCCGCGGACCGCCACGGCCCGGAGCTGGGCCCCTGCAGGCTCCACGACCCTCAGCGCGCTTCCCCCGACCCAGAGAACGCAGCTGGGGGACGGTCACGACAACTTTAATTAGAGACTGGGCGGGGGAGGCGAACCCGGTGCTCCTGGAGGCTCT
>NW_012152663.1:453918-458607 GCF_000956105.1 Propithecus coquereli | reverse complement strand
GCCCCGCCCCCGGCCCCGCCCCGCCGTCCAGGCCCCGCCCCCAGCCCGCCCGGGACCCCCGCGGCCGCCGCCACGGCCCGCCCACCCGCTCCCGCTCGGCGGAGCCCCGCCCCGGTGCTCACCTGAGCTGCGCCGAGCGCGCGTAGCCCTGGAAGTAGCGGAGGCGCGCGAACAGGTAGGCCAGGCCGCACAGGGCCGCCGCCCCTGCGAGAGGCGCGGGTGAGCACGCCCGCCGGGCCGCAGGGGGCTCCGGCGAGGGCGCCCCTGCCCCGCGCCCAGACCTTCGTGAAAGAAGATGCCGGCGACCCAGAGCGTGGCGAGGAACAACGGGAAGTACTCGCTGCAGTTCACCCTGCGGCGGGGCGGGGGGATGAGGACGCCCAGCGGGCCGGTCCAGGACCCGGCCCGCCCCGGCCCGCTCGCTTCCCGCCCGCGCCAGCCCGCCGCGCCTCACTGCGCTCGGTAGACGCGCTCGAACTCGGGTGGGCCGGTCGTGAGCGGCGGCGACACGCGGAAGGCCCTGCGCGCCGAGATCACCTGCAGGGAGAAGTAGGCTGCGGCGGAGGGGGAGTCAGCCCGCGGGGCCTTTCCATGCTGGCCCTGCACTTTCCCTCCTCCGGCTTCGCCCTCCAGCTCCCGCGCAGGGGTGGAGACTCCCCTCGGGCGCTCGACGTGGGGGGGCAGGGCTGAGGCTGGGGGTGAGAGAGGCCCTGTCCCACCCTGGCCACCCTGGGAGTGTGGGGGGGAGGGCGACACAGCCACAGGGACACCTGCCGCAGGAAGGGCCACGTGAGACTTTGCCCCGGAATCATTTGACTTGAAAAACACAGGCAAATAGGCGGCTCCTGCTCTCCAGACATAGGCCTCAGCTCCGGAGTCCCTGGCCAGGAAGCGCCACCCCTGCCTAAAGACAGCACTGGCTGCATCGCTCAGGGTGCAGGAAACACCACCCTGTGGTCCCTGGTCACCCACCTACAGAGCCCACCAGAAGGGACCCAGGCCAAAGTCTCTCAAACTTGGGTCCCTGTGCCTCCAAACTGTGACGTGGGGTCCTGCCTCAGTTCCTCTGTTCAGGCATTCTGGACCCAGGCCTAAATCCGACAGACCCCCTCTCTCCTGCTCCCGGGTGGTTGCAGCTGGAACTCTCCCCGCTGCACTCCAGGGCCCCAGGGCTCTGCCAGCTTCCCTTGCGACACGGGTAGGCGCAGGGGTGGGCCGGCCTTCAAGGTTGTGTGGGAGCAAGGGCCCTCCTCTCTGCGCTGGGCCACACACACCCCCCAGTGCTGTGTCCGCCTGTCTGCCGGTGAGTCCTGTGGCCCTGGTGCCTTTGGTGCCAGGCCATCTACAGACGTACGCGAGTGCCGAGGGGTGGCCAGGCCGCACAGTGCTGGTGGTCAAGTGCGCCTTCTGCTCTGCCACTTCGGGGCCCCCGCCTGAGGCTGTGCTTCGTCCTAGCCCACACTGTGGGGCAGTGGTGTCCCCAAGCCACACAGATATCTGGCCCAGGAGTATGTCTTCTAGCCCAGTCTGGGAAAGCACGGAGCTGGCACCTTCTGTGGGGCTGGGAGAGCGTGTTCCAACCCCGTCCAGCTCCACATGGCCCCAGTGTGGAGGGCGCCTTTGAAGGCGGGGCTGAGGGATGGAGGCTGCTTGCTGGGACGCCCAGAGACAGGGCAGCTGGAGAGGGCAGGGACCAGCTGCCCCAGGCCCATGGCCGTCTGACCCTTCTCCCTGGTACCCTCCTGCTCCCCACGTCCTGCGGCTCACACAGCCGCATGCCCCACCCGGACCCGAAGGCCGCTGCCCTCCTCCAGGTGTCTTTGTGCTGGCCGAGCTCCGAGGGGCTTGGGCCTTGGCACTGGAGCCTGGGCTAGAGGCCCCACCTCTGCCCTCTGCCTGAGCACTTCCCCAGGGACTGGTGGGCAGAAGGTAGGCGACAGGGGTCTGAGACCCACCCACTTCCCAGACAGGAGCTAGCCCACCTTGCAACAGGACTCCCAGGAGGGTGACGGTGGCCAGAAGAGCCACGTCGTCCTTCATGGCGTTGGTGGCTTTGGCGGGCCCAAGCTGGAGTGTGGAAGGGCCAGCTGGAGCGCTCTTATCTCCTGCTGCTTAGAGGTTGGCCCAAGAGAGGAAGAATGGCCTCCGTGCTCTCTGGCTCTCCCGCCCCGCCTCCGGCTCTGTCTCTGTGGAGTGGTGCGGGGGAGGGGACCACGCCCGCACGGAGCTGGGGAGCTGGCCAGCCCAGCAGGGCAGAAACCAGGCCTGGGAACGGGACAGCAGCAAGCTGGGGTCAGCCTGGCCACTTCCCCCCAGTCGTTCTTGTCCCATCCGTGCCTCGCCCTGTGCCGACAGAGCCTGCGCCATCCACCCCCGGGCGAGCCCAGCTGCAGCGACGCCCAGCGTCTCACAGGCTCTGCACCCTTGGCAGGTCCCAGATGGCTCTTCAGACCTCCCCTTGGTCCCGGGGTGGACTCCCAGCCCTGCCTCCCCGCCCACCGCGTGCACACACATTATCTGTGTCCCTGCCCACAGCCTGGGCTGTTCTGTCACATGCAAGTCTGACTGCACCCTCCCCTGCCCAGACCCTTCCTGTGGCCTCAGAATGGAGTCTAAGCCCTCCCCCTCCGCCGCCCCCCAGCGACACTGGGCCCCACCAAGTTCTTGCTCCTTCCAGGAAACCTGATGCCCACCAGTCTCAATTCGCACGGCCTCCGGCACAAGGGCCATCCTGCCATGGCAACAGCGCCTGCCACAGGCCTCCCGGCTGGCAGAGTGGGTCAGCCCACTTGGGAAGGCCAAACCCATCACTCTAATGGGCCTCTGACCCCAGAATAGTCACCTGCCATTTGTGGCTGCCGAGCATGCCCTGGGGTAACACCCCCCGCCCTGCCTTCCTGAGGCCCCGGCCCTCCCTACGCTCAGGCCTGTGGGATGGACGCGTGAGCCAAGGCTGACTCCAGACAGTGAGGTGCAGTTCTGGAAACTCTGGGACAGGAAGCTCGGGGCGGGGAGGGAGACGACTGAGGGCTGCTGGCCACTGGCCTCCCTGGGAGGATGGACCCCCAGAGGGCTGGGCTGTGCAGAGAGGAGAGAGGTGGCTGAGGACCTGGGCCCACTGGCCTGGAGCGCTCCTCTGGGCGGCTCAGCCTTCCCAGCTTTGTGAGATGCCGCTTCTGCTTTTGGCTTGAGTGGGCTTGAGGTGGGTTTTTGTCGGTGGGGGCAGAGCCAGACTGACAGAGGGGCACAGCTGGGTGAGGCCAGGTGCTGGGGGCAGGGTCGGGTCCTGGGCCACAGGGGCCTTGGGAGCTCTGCCCCTGGCACCCAGACCGAGGGCGTGGTGCCGGCTGGGCTCCCCCAACCCCTCCCCCCATCACCCGGCCCTAACTTTACACCAAGAGCTGCAGTAGCGAATGCCTCCTGAGCAGGGACGCGGAGACAGTGCCCGGGAGCAAAGCATCGCTGTCCTCCGCCCCGTCTTTGCCCATGGAGTCACCTTCCTCCCTGAAACCTGCCCTGACTGCGGCCCCTGCTGCCCCGGCCAGGCCTGCCTGGAGGGTGGGACACGGGCTACCACAGGCATTGGCGTTGGCATTGGTGCCCACGTGCACCGTGCGTGTCTGTGTGCCCTGTGTGCCCATCAGTCCTGTTACACACCCACGTGTCTCTCGGTGCTCGAGTGCCGTGGGCCGGTGCACGGGCCGTGTGTCCATGTGTCTTTGCTCGAGCCCAGGCCCTCCTCTCTGCCAAGCTCTCATTTTTTCCGAGGCCTGGACAGCCTCCAGACCGAGTTCGTCCCCTCAGCCGTGGCAACAGGAAGCTGAGGCCTGACATCGGCAGCTTCTGAGGAAGTCCCTGGGCAGATGTCCAGGACGGGGGAGTGGGTCTCCGCTTGCAGCCTCCTCAGGTCCCTGGGTCCCCACCTCCCTCCCTCTGAGCTTGCTCAGCCTCTGAGGGCCCGGGCTTGAGCCAGCTCCCGCAGACAGGGGCCAGGCAAGGGCCTCCAGGCTCAGGCCTTCCAGCCTCCGTCCTCCTGGCCAGCCCTGGAGACACCAGCAATCAGGAAGGACGTGAAAGCTCCTCCCCAGCCCCTGCGGGTGCCCTTTGTTACTGCAGCCCCCACAAGGCCCTGAGGAGCCGCCAGACGCCCACTCACCAGGGACGTCTGAAAGGTAGACCGGTCAGCAGGGCCGTAGCGTAGAAAAGAGGTCGGAGCTTCTGAGCACTAGACCATCATCATGAGCAGTGCACAGCTCGGACCGTGAGCTTGAAAAAATTTTTATTTTGAAATTATTTTAGGTTTATGAAAACATTGCAAAACCAGTACATGCTCCCCATATACCCTTCACCCAGCTTCCTCCAGTATTAAAATCTTATATAAGGGTAATTCCATTATGTAAACCAAGAGAGGAACGTCGATATGGTACCATCAAGCCGATCTCCAGATCTTATTTGAGTCTCACCAGCTGACCCACCGAAACGGTACAAAGTGCTCAAAAATGTTATGCTGTGCCTGAGACAAAAAACCACATATTGTGTGATTCCATTTACTTGAAATGGCTAAAAAAGGCAAATCTATATAGAGAGAAAACAGATCAGTGGTCACCTGGGGCTGGGAGCATGAGGCATCTTATTGGGGTGATGGGAAGTTCTAAAACTGTTCAACTCAGTACATTTACTAAAAATTTT
>NW_012152663.1:451982-453486 GCF_000956105.1 Propithecus coquereli | reverse complement strand
TTGAGGTTGCTGTGAGCTGGGCTGACGCCACGGCACTCTAGCTGGGGCAACAGAGCGAGACTCTCAAAAAATAAATAATTGATTAATTTAATGTACTAGCACAAGGAATGTTTGTATACCTTTCACCCAACTTCCACAAACGTTCACATCTTATATAATGACAGTGCAATTATTAAAACAAGGAAATTCACATGTATTAACTGATCTACAGACCTTATTCACATCTCAGTGATCATCCCCCGAGGCCCTTTTTCTGGGCCAGGGTCCCGCACTGCATTTAGTTGTCATTCGTCCTTAGTTTCCTCCCATCTGGGACAATCCCACAGTCCTCAGTCTGTCGCCTTTTGTGATCTCGACACCTGAAGAACACGGGTCTGTTCCTTTGCAGAACAGCCTTCAGTCTGGTTTTGCTGACGTTTTCACATGACTGGACTGAGGCGGTTCGTTTTGGGCAGGACTGTCACAGAAGTGATACTCCCTTCTCAGTGCTGCACATCAGAAGGGACACTGGTGTCCACTTGTGTTAACAATTAACGTTCGCGCACGGTGCGAGGTGGGGTCCAAGGCCATCAGTTTGCATGTGAGTATCCATCTGTTGTGACGCCATTTGTTGAAAACAGTGTTTCCCCCAGCGAGCGGTCTTGGTGCCCTTGTCAGAGATCAGTTCGCCGCCAATGCGGGTTCATTTCTGAACTTGAAATTCTATTCCGTTGATCTAGTTTTTTTTCTTGTTTTTTCCCCTTTTTTTGTTTTGGTTTTGTTGTTGTTCTTTGTTTTACAAACTTGACAATGTTTTTGTTATTTATTTTATTTTTAAATGGACTTTGTTTTTAGAGCAGTTTTAGATTCACAGCAAAACTGAGCAGACGGTACAGAGCGTTCCCGTGTGTCCTCTGTCCCCACATAGGCACGGCCTCCCCGCTCTCAGCAGCCCGCAGCAGAGTGGCGCGTCTGTCCCAGCTGATGAATCCACGCTGACGCCTGGTCGCCAGTCCCAGAGTTCGCGATGGGGGTCATTCTTGGCGTTAACATTCTGTGGGCTCGGGCAAATTCATCGTGGCGGTTCCTGCAACCGTCGTATCGTGCGGAGCGGTTTCGCTGCCCTGAAACTCCTGCCGCCTGTTCGTTCTTTCCTTTCCCCTCCCCTAGCAATCGTTGAATTTTGTTTGTTTTCTTTTTTTTTTTGTACTGTTTTGCTTTGCTTTCTTTTGTTATACTTTTCCACCCCAGCCAGACCCTGTGCATGAATTCTGTGCTGTCTGCGTAGTTTTGTCTTTTCCAGAACGTCATCTGATTGGAGTCGCGCAGTGCGCAGCCTTCTTGACCGGCTCCTTGCACTCAGCAGTGTGCGTTTTTGTTTCCTCTGTGTCTTTTCGTAGCTCAGTTGCTCGTTTCCTTTTGGTGCTGAATCATATTCCGTTGTCCGGATACATCACAACTTATCCACTCACCTACTGAGGAACATTTTGGCTGCTTGCGAGTCTTGGCAGTTATGAATAAAACT
>NW_012152663.1:433163-450536 GCF_000956105.1 Propithecus coquereli | reverse complement strand
GTCAGCCCTCCAACTTTGTTTTTCTCCTTTAATACCAGGTTGGCTATTCTGGGTCTTTTGCTTCTCCATATAAACTTTATTTACTTATTTTTTATATTTTGAATTTTTCAGAGACAGGTCTCGCTGTGGGATCCAGGCTGGAGTGCAGTACTGTGATCACAGCTCACTGCAGCCTGGAACTTCTGGGCTCAATCCCTCTCCCCAAGGTCTCTGGTTGGCCGGCTCCTTTCCAGCTTTTGGGCCTCAGTTAAATGCCACCTTCCTGGAGATCTGCCCTGGCCTCCGTGTCTACAGCAGTCTGCAGCCTGCCCTCCCTCCGCCTCATCACCCCACTTTGGTTTCTTCTCAACACTTACCCCTGACATGCTCTCACTGACCTGTGTGGCGTCTGTGTCATATGACACTGTGAGCTCCAGTGAGCGGAGACCTTACCTTCCTCTACTGATGCTACTCCTGCCTGTCCGCTGCCCCTAGGGTGACGCCTGTCTGTTCACACACGGCAGGAGCCCCAACAGGTGAGGGTGGTGGGAGCTGCAGAGACGTGGGGTGGCCTGGCCCCCGACACTCCCGAGGCCGGCTGTTCGATGCCCCCTTTGGTTCTGAAAGTTACCTGGGAACCTTAAAAATGGGCTGTGAAGAGGGAATTTTTGGGTTATATCGGCCAGACTTTTCTATTGGCTTGCAATGTAAGAGCCCCAACAAAACCATTATTCCAAATTACTTTGTTCAAAACCTTCATAAATATTTACAATAATTGCATCCTATGTCCTCAGGTGGAAGCACCACCATTTACGTAACCAATCCCCTGTGGCGGCTGTCTGGATTATCCTTTTTCTGCAGTATGAACAGTACTGCTATGAACATCGCTGTGTTCTAACCTTTTTCTGTATCCAGAATCATTTTGAAGGATGGCTTCTCAGAATTGCAATTGTAGGGTCAGCCATGGCGTGAACACTTTAAGGGGCTTGATGATAACTTTTGCAAACTTTCTGACCACGAAAATCGTCTAGCGGCCTGCTCACCACACCACGGCCCGCCCGGGCAGTCATTACTCGCGTCCGTGCCTCCGACACCAGGATCCACTCGCTGGTGCTCTGAAGCCTGCGTCCTCCCGACCGCAGCTGCCGCGCATCCCGGGCAAGACTTCGCGCGGATTTGTCCCTTCACTGCGCCCTGCGTGGCGAGGCTGTGCGCATTACTTCGTGTTTGTCACAGATCTTCCCCCTTTTTATTCATTTATTTTTTCAGTTCTATCATGGGACGTGTCTCCTCGCTCCTCCACCCTTGTGGGGCGCTGGCTTCCCTGGGCCGACCTGCTTCCGGCTCCCAGGGCACCGGAGCAGGGAGGGGTTCTGGTGAGAGGGGCCCCTCACGCCTGAAGTCCCGGCTCCCTCATCCGGTCCCTCCTCACAGCGCGACACTGACGGGTCGGATGGACGTGCCGGAGCAGCAGAAAAGGGAAAAAACAAAACCCCATCCTGAAGAGAAACGAAATAGGACCTGCAGAAAAAATGCTTTGAGGGTAAACCTAAGGGTTTTAAATAAAACATCGGAACCACTAAGGACCTAAGATACCACTGAGTTACCTGGTCCAACCTCCCTCCAATTAGACCCGAGGACATGGGTGAGCCCCAAACACAGGAGGGAGACCGGTTCTCCGGCGACGCTAGCTCTGTCCAGTATCTGCCATCACGTCACAGAAGCTACCCTGAGGCCTCGATCAAACCGGCGCCTGCCCCCAGCAACGCACAGTAAGCAGCTAAGGCACAAAAGGAAACCAGCGCCCCCAGACTCTCCCTGCCAGCAGACGCCCCGCAAAGTCAAATACACAGGCAGTTTCCGTACTAGCAAAATACTTTTATTATTTTTATAATGATAAAACAAGGAAAAGATTTTTTTTTTGGTGTATACCAGAGTTAAGGGCAGTAGAAGAATAAGGGGATTAATAGGATTTCTATGCACTTTCGATGACAATAAAAAGTTAGCAATACCAACCGTTTGCCATAAAACTTATCATAGCTCCCCCAAAACATATATATAAGATCATAGTTTAAAAATCTATAAAAGTAAAAAATATACAGTTGGAAGCTCTAACACTTATTCCGTCTTTAATATAAAATTGTAAACATTTATTTACACAAAGCAAATGTGTATAGTAAAAGTTCGAGCACCCTTTTCTTCTGAGTCGTGGCTCCTGGAAGACGGGGCTGTGCACAGAAGCAGAGTCATCTCCCCCCGACTCCCCAATTCATAAATAAAGCCATGGGCAGCTCCCGGGGGGACCCCAAGAATCACATTTTATTGCTATGACATTGCAGCAAGTGAGGAGCCCCAGGCTGTGTGGCCGGCCCAGGACTAAGGCAGAGCGCGGGGCCGGGCCACAGCCGGAGGGAGATAGGAGAGGAAAAGGATCCATAACCAGCTGTCGGCCCTATTTTTGGCAGAAAACCCGCTGAAGTCACCCCCTTCCCCTTCAGACTGGGGAACTCACTCAGAGGGTGGAGTCTTCACTGGCTTTATGATTCGTCTCCTTTCAGAGCTAAACTAAGCATCTGGGGAAGGCAGGGAGGGTGTTTTAGGGGAAATGGCCCATGCACCACCAAGGGTGGCAAATGGCTATTAGAGAAGAAGATCTGAGGGTCTAAGTAACCTCAGTGAGAAAGGCACTGCTGGTGCAAAATAATTACCAATGCATGTACAACCCTCTCAGCCCCTCAAAGCGACTTAGGCTAGTCGCGTGAATACTTTCCTTGGCTCAATTTACGTGTGATGCTCCTTGAATGATCCGTTTTGAGACCGAATGAAAATTAAAGTGGGGCTGTGGTTTCTCAGCACCGCTCTGCACAGAAGCCACCCTCAGCGTGCTCCTTTCTCTCCACCGTCCTGGGAAGCTCTCGCCCTGCGCTCGCCGCTGTGCTTTCGTTACGGGAAGTGCCCTCTCCATCTTCCCTGTTCGCGAACAGCCCACACGCCGCACTCTATCTTGCGGACTCTCAGTTTAGTCAAGGCCACCTGAACCTTCGGGAAGGACGTGTTAGTGTTATAAAGCAATCTCTTTAAAAAGTGCAAGTCGTCCAACGTGGCGGTGGCAGAGGTCGTTAGAAAAGTGGGGCTCCTTCCTGGGGCCAGCCTGCCGCCTCCTTCCCCAAAACCTGCGCAATGCTAAGGTTCTCCCAGGGATTCCAGTGACTCTTTCTCTCCCCTCCAGTGCAGTAGATCATTGCTTTCCGCTTTGGCTGGAGAGAGAAAGAGGAGGCAGAGAGAAAGATCATGGGAACTGAAGGCAGGTAAGGAAAGACACCTGTGACAGCCACACCGTCACCCGCTCCCACTGCGTCCACCGTGAGTGCTCACGGCAACCTCGAAGGTGGGGCAGCATGACGGAGGACACAGGAACCCCAAACCTCTACCTGCAGCGTTTGTCTGGCTCGTGCTGCCAGCGCATGGCAGGAAGGGATTCCTGGGGGCCTGGGAAGGAGGAGGGGCTGCTAGGAAGACCCTGTCTGTGTCACCAGGTCGGCCGTCCCACGGCATCCTGCTCCTTGGCGTGCGCAGTCACAGCCTGCACTTACGGAAATGGTTTTCCAACGGCCGCCTCCTCGCTTGCGAGGGACCAAGAGCAGACACAAGAAAGGCTCTTCATCAAAAGGAAAGCCTCGGTCTCCAATGCCACTTGATCGACTTAAACCACCACCTATCCTAATCCGTTTAAAAACCTTCTAAAAATTTTTAAAAAATCTTTTCTATGCTACAAATTGCAAAAAATTCTGCTATATAAAGTTTCAACAAAAACTTGTCCCCAACATTGGGGAAAGTGGAGAAATCTTGGATAAAGTCGACATGGCGGCACAGGGTTTCGCAAGCCTGACACTGTGGGGTTTCGCTGTGGTCACTGTTGGTTTTTGGTCATTTGGATACAGAACCACCTTTAGAATCCTGTCCTACTGTCCCAATACCAGGTAATGACGCCAGCAGCTGGGCGGGGCCAGCCCAGCGGACCACAGCTGCCAGCCGGGGAGCCACATGCCCACGGGCCCTGACCAGGCCAGGCCTCAGCCAGGGCTTGGGCGCTACCTGTCCAGCTCCCTGGGCCACAGGCTTTTGGTCCAAAGTAGTTGCTCTTTCTTGAATCTGAGAACAAAAATACAGGACGTATGATCACTAAAACCACCGCAAACCCCTCCACTACTGAGACCCTAGAAGGTCGTCCAGATCACTCATCCACTCCTCCGAAGTCCTGTTCTTCAGCAGGGAGTCAATCAGATCGGTGTGCCCTGCCACGCTGGACAGCCCGCTGCTGCCCGGCTGCCCGCTGTAGGCGAAGGGCAGCTCCTGGCCCGCGGTCCGCACGGGGTAGGCCTGGGCGCAGTGCAGCCCCACCCGGCCGCCCATCTGTGAGGCTGGGCTCAGGCCAGGCAAGCCCTGCTGCGCGGCCGCCGGCGGCGGTGCTGGGGCAGGGGCGCTGGTCCTCTGCTGCGCGCCCACCGGGGGCAGCAAGGACCCGGCCGCGGCCGCCGAGCCCATGGGGGCCATGGGCCTGCTGGGCATCGCCTGCGAGAACTGCGGGCTGGACGTTCTCAGGTGGGCCTGCTGCAGGTGGAAACTGGAGGCCGCGGTGAAGGGGCTCACGCTGCTGCTCCCTGCGGTCTGGCCACTCAGGTTCGGCATTCCCTGATGTTGCCATGAAGGATTCTGGCCTCCAATGGCTGCCGACACCCTTGGGACCTGTGGCTTCGTTAAGCCAGAGTTGAGGGTCCCCTTATTGTGCTGCTGGGAGAGGCCAGAGCTCCCCAGAGAGTTCTGCCCGTAGGGAGCTGAACCCGAGGTGTTCTGGCCCACGCCGGTCTGCCGCGGAACGTGGGCATGTCCGTTGGCGGCCTGTGGGGGGGGCGGGGCAACCATCTGGGTTATGCCAGAGGCCAGGCCGTAGAGGCTGCTCTGAGGCACGCTTTGGGCACCGGCAAACTGGGCCGCACCCCGGTCCTGCTGGCCTGAGCTTGAGGGGAGAGAGGAAACCGAAGTGTGTCCAGGGCCCATTGGCATCAGATTCCCAGCCTGAGGGAACACTCGAGGACAGCTGGAGTTGGACGGACCCAAGTTGTTCATGCCAGGCATGGCAGCAGAGGACCCTAGAAGACAGACAAGGTTTTGGCAATCAAGCTGGCATTTCCTTTTTTTTTTGTTTTGTTACATATACATGTGTTTCTCCTTTAGAGACAGGGTCTTGCTCTGTTGCCCACGCTGAAGTACACTGGACTGATCACAGCTCACTGGAACCTCAAACTCCTGGGCTTGAGCGATCCTCCTGCCTCAGCTTCCAGAGTGGCTGGGACTACAGGTGTATGCCACCATGCCTGGATAATTTTAAAATTTTATTTGTAGAGATGGGGTCTTGCTATGTTGCCCAGGCCTCTAGGCGTCAAGTGATCCTCCCACCTTAGCCTCCCAAAGTGCTAGGATTACAGGCGTGAGCCACCACACCCAGCCACGCTGGCATTTCTTGACCCCCACTGTGGAGACATCTCTGAGACCCAAGTTACAGCCCCTATCCTACATGCAAAATCGTAACACCAGACATCTCGTGGTCAGTGGTACACTGTGAGGAAGAGAGCTCTGGGGGCTGGAGGGGTAGAAAATCTCCCCCAGGGTGGAATGGAGGCCAGGTCTAGAACAACAACAGGGTTTGGAAAGGCACAGCAGAGGGAAAGCCAGTGGACTGGTTCATTCGATTTTCAAACACACATGAAATTTCTGCTGTATGGGGGCCCTAAGCTAGGCACTGGGGACTTCGAGATGGATCCAACCCAAGATCTGCCCTGAAGAGGCAAAGTCACCGCATGGCATGACAGGGTCACAGCCGGGGCAGCAGGGTGTGGGAACACGGGCCCGAAGCCTCAGTGTCCGGGAAAGGTGCGGTGCAGGCTTCAGAGAGACGGTAACAGATATGCTGGGTTTCAAGAGCACAGAAGTTTAGCAATTTCACAGTTTGGAGAAAAAGTGCATTCTAGGCAGAGAAAAGAATGTGCAAAGACAGAATTACGAAAGGCAGCGTGTGCGCAGAACTTTAAGAGGCTGGCCATGGCTGGGCTGTGGAGACGGGGGCCGGCTGTTTAGAGACAAAACGGAAAAGCCAGTCCAGGCCCGCCGGGGAAGAGCTGTGGACGGCACGTGAGGAGCAGGGCCACAAAGCCCGCACTGATGGGCCTGGGACCGCAGTTCAGAGCCCGCTGGGAGAGGCAGCCCTGATCCCAGACGCGGGAGTGACGCTGTGCGGCACGGTGGGGACGGAGGACCCAGACTGTGGAGACGTTTCTGAGAGCTGTTTATCCCCAAATGACGAGACGGTCAAGAGAGGAAGGAGCTGGCATGCGATCAGCAGATGATTTCTGAGCACCTGCTGGGAGACAGCACGGGACAGACAGGGCCCCTGTGCTCAGGGAACCCGCTGCCCAGGGCTCCTGGCATACACGACAGACACACGGCAAACCTGTTAACCGAGACAGGTTTCTGTGGGTAGGAGCGTCCCTGGGCCATACAGGAAGTGGTTTCTGTAATTCTAAAGAAGTTCTTTGCTTCTGCCTTTATGTGTCTTCAAAAAATGACCCTCTCCTATTTTCCAGATAAAGAGGGATTATTCAGGGATTGGCCCTAACTTAGTACTTTGTTCTTCCTCTTCCTCTTTCCATTAGCACCTAAATAAAAACCGGGTTGAAGGAAAGAGGAGAGCTGAAACAGTCTATCTCACTCCCACTGATAGCCCACACCGTGTTAGACGGGACTGAAGGCAGGAGACCCGGGCCAAGCCCAGGCTTCTCAGACGCCTGAAGACTTCAACTCCGTGGTCCGGTTAGCACACACGTGGCCCCCTCTACTCTCCTCCAGGACACACGGCGGTGGTCGGTGTCTCTGGGACACTTTGCAGTGAGAGTACTGACTAAGCAGAGAAGAGAGGTTCTGAGACACTCCGAGAGGGGCAGGAAGGCAGGTGCAGGCCAGATCTCGCTGCGTCTATCCTGTGAGATTTCTACGCATTTCTAGAGGGGCAGTCTGAGCCAGTTCCCCGGCACATCTCAGAGGTGACAGCTGAGACCACAGTGTACTTCCTGCCCTTTTCTGGCCAACCGTCCACTGCTGACGCCGCCATCTGTGACACCAAAGTGAGTCGGCGGGAGGGGACAAAAGCAGCAAAAGGCCACACAACCGCGTCAGGTCTCTCTTTACCTGGAAAACGGGAGAGGGTCATTTTCTGAAAACACACAAAGGCAGAGGCAAAGACCTTTCTTAAGAATTACAGAAGCCACTTCCTGTATGGCCAGAGACCCAGCAGGAGTACTTCCCGTGGTCTGCCTCTATGCCTCTTCCCCTGGGGCCGGGCTAGCTAGAAGGCCAGGCTCCTTAGACAGGCTGAAGTTAGTCCCCAGCGCACAGCGAGCAGAGAGCAGAACTCGACCAGCACCGCGCAGGGACCAACACCAGCTGTGACGCTCCACGCACGCCCCGCCGGGGGCCTGCCTCCCTGCTGCCGCCCCTCGCCCACACAGCCCCTTACCTGGGAACTGTCCGACCTGCTGCGGAAAGGTGCTCTGTGTTGGGTCTTGGTACTGGGGTGGTGGGCGGGTCAAATGGCGCTGAAACTGCTGCTTCTCCTAGAACACGCCAAGAATAAGAAAACAGCGAAACCCACGTAAAACAAAACCAGCAGAGTTAGGCCAGAGAAAAGTAAACTGTCCAAGTGTGTCACTCACAAATGGGCTCCTGTGGAAACAGTGCTAATGATTTTACTTTGGGGGTTTTTAATTAATAGTACGAAACAGACCTAAGCAGCAACGAATAAGAAAAAAGCCAGATCTATCAGTCTGAAAAAATGGAGGGCAGATTAGGCAAATGAAAATCAGAGCCATGATGAGACCCTACTTCACACGTACTAGGATGGCTAGAGTGAAAACTCGGACGCTGACAAGCACCGGGGAGGACGGGGAGGAGCCGGCGGACGGGGAGGAGCCGGCACCCTCCCGCACTGCTGGTGGGAACACAAACGGTGCAGCCGCTGCGGGGAGCACTCTGGCAGCTCCTCCAAAGGTCACACACGAGAGTTACCACATGACCCAGCAACTTCACTCCTAGGTATATGCCCAAGAGAAATGAAAACACGGCCACATGGAAACGTGTGTGTGAATGCTCACAGCAGCGCTATTCGTAACAGCGAAGAAGCAGAAACAACCAAACGTTCCTCAGTAGATGAACGAATAAAACGTAGCACGTCCGTGCAAGGGAACCCTATTCCGCTACAAGGAGGAATGAAGTACTGACGCGCAGCACGCGGCTGCGTCTCGAAAACATTCCCGGGCGACGTCTGCAGAGACAGGACGCAGACTAGCCGCTGCCTGGGCTGGGGAGCCTGGGGGCGGGAGGACGGCTGCCCGCAGGTTCGGGGCTTGTTTGCGGGCGACGGGAAGGTCATACGGTGGACGGTGGTGATGGCTGTGCAAGCCCGTGAATGTACCAAAACCACTGTCTACTTTAACTTCCTGGATCAACTTCACTCTCTGGAGCTAGTTCTTGTGTCTTAAGGTGTGATTTGACATCCTGTGAACTCACACTCGTCACCCTTCGTGCCTGCGCACTGCACCCGGTGACTGAGTGAGCTGCGTGTCCTGATTCTAGAGCCTTACGGACATCTTCACTCTTCATGTTCTGCCTGATGACAAACTGCATCTACAGCAAACCCGGGCCCCACAGCAGACGGATGGACAAGTGAGTTCGGTGGTTTGGAAGCTGCCAACCAGCAACGTGGGAAAATGCCCCTTACGTGAACAGTCCTAGCCACAGATTCTACCTTCATTAAACCCCACCAAGTGACACGAAGCAGCTAATGACACAGGCCACCTCTGTCTGAGAAATGCCACGCTCCTGGAAAGGAGTTTTGAAAGGGCGAAGCACTCTGACACCAGGCCTACAGAACCGGTGCAAATCTGCGTGCACAGGTGGAGCTGTGGCCGCCGCGGCGACTCGGGAGCGGGCGGAGGCAGGGAGTGGGCCCTTCTCCCGCCGTTCCTGTTACCTGTTCCGCCAGAAGGTGCTGCTGCCTTTGAAGGAACTGCTGTTGCTGCAGATGCTTTTGCTGCTGCTCCCTCTGTTTCTGTTGGTCCAAAAGCATCTGATGATGCTGCTTCATTACAGCCGCCTGCTGCTGGCTGCTGAGATAGGGGGAGCTGTTGTGAGAGCTGGCCACGGACACAGCAGGCGGCTGGGTCCCAACACCGGCGGCCTGGGCTGGTACAGGGACACTGGAAGGGTTCTGCTCCTGTCAACACAGGGGAGCCAGTGAAGTCTCCAAGCTCTGATCAGACCAGATATGCCCCACCCAGTGAGCCCCATCCAAGGCTTGCTCTGGAAGCCAAGCCTCTGCCGACTCCAACCACCACCGTCCCACAGGGCTGGGGCGCAGCCCGGAGCAGTGGCAGCTGAGCATGCAGGCACTTAGCAACGAACAGCCACTCCACACGTTAGCCTTGCTCACTGTGATTCAGCAGCGGCAAGAGTGTGGTTTTACATTAAACATATTCAAGCTCTCATACTTGCACAAGACAGTTCCAGTAAGCAACCGAGGCTCAGAAATACTCGATTATCAGAATGTCTGAATGCGGAGGGGACCCACAGAAGAACACTCTGAAGAGGGCTTCAGATGACAGAGACACATTCCACGTGCGTGAACCTTGGGTTGGGGCTATTCCTGAACTGCCTGAAACTGGATGTCTGTCCACTTGTGTGCAAGCATTTCACTGGGAAGAGACTGCTTAGCTTTGGTCAGATACCCACGCTCAAAAAATACAGAGTATCAGTGAGAACTAACAGGTGTTTTCTGTTAGCACATAAACTGGAAGTGAGAGTCATAGCCAAGGCTACCACGATATTATCCATCATAACTTACTTTTTTTTTTTTTTTTTTGAGACAGAGTCTCACTCTGTTGCCCTGGCTAGAGTGAGTGCCGTGGCATCAGCCTAGCTCACAGCAACCTCAAACTCCTGGGCTCAAGCGATCCTCCTGCCTCAGCCTCCCGAGTAGCTGGGACTACAGGCATGCGCCACCATGCCCGGCTAATTTTTTCTATGTATTTTTAGTTGTCCGATTAATTTCTTTCTATTTTTGGTAGAGACGGGGTCTCGCTCTTGCTCAGGCTGGTCTTGAACTCCTGAGCTCAAACAATCCGCCCGCCTCGGCCTCCCAGAGTGCTGGGATTACAGGCGTGAGCCACCGCGCCCGGCCCGTAACTTACATTTAAAAGAAAAGGGGGAAACTAAGCCCAGGAAGAAGGCAAAAAGCAATGAACATTTAAACAAGTTCAACTTTTTAAGCTCCTTTCCAGTTCTTATTCGTTTGTATATTTAATCTCAAGATTCTAATCTAGATTCTGTCGTGTGATTTCATTCCAGTCACCAGAAGCTTAACGACTACCGAGAGAACGGCACGAAGCACTACCCGAATGGCATCTATCACTGTGTTGCTTTGCCTTTGCTAAGGTTGTGCTTCACGGCTGTGTGACATTTTAATGGCTGAAATAAGCAGAAGTATCAATATTTATACATCGATTCTACTAGATGCTTAAACTGCTTCCAGGTTTTGGCTATTAGAAATAATCATGCAATGAATATCTCTTGTATATAACTTTTTTGTTCTGGATTATTTCTTTAGACCAACTTGCAGGGGGCAGAAAATGTCAATATTTATGGGCATTTTTATGGCTTATGAAAAACACTTAGTGCCGACTACTTCCCAAAAGCAGTGTGCCCAGTTACATGCCCTCACCAATATAGGAGTGTGTCAATTTCCTCAAGATATTACCAGCATTGGGTTTTTAAATTTTTGATTTTTAAAATTTTAGGGTGTACTACAAATACACAAAGATACATACACAAAGGTATTCACTGCAGGTTTACGTACAGCAGTGAGAAACAGGAGACAACCTACAGGGCTCTTTCTCCCCTGCAGAGCCATGTGATTCTGCTTGGCTTGAGCACCATGACTGAATAACTAACTACAGGGTTTAGACATGCTTGGAAGCAGCACAGATCTAAAATGTACAAGCATACAAAAAAACGAAGGGATTTTGAACACAGAGATCTGAAAGGTGGCAAAAAAGCAAAACCTCTAAGAAGCACACTGAATGTGATCTTTACCTGTAAAAGCACAGCCACAAATGACTTAATTTAAATCCTATGGCATGAAAGAGACACTGGACTAAATGCAGGTGATTTTTCAAATGTTTATGCATTTAAAATAAATTATACTAGGGAATTTTACCCGATTTTTGTTTATTAAGAATCGACCCTGGTTCATTTTATAAATTTCCACTCCCAAAGGAGTCAAAGGACAGCAGCTGCTCCTCCTCCCTCTGTTCCCATGACTACTTTGGACCCGATTTACATCCAACTTAGCGAGAAACCTCACTAAAGTATCTGCAGCAGTGACAGAAAAGGAAGCCACATACTTACCTGGCCAGGTGGAACTAGTGATCGGAAGGGCATACTTCCTGGCTTTGGTTTCATCAGAAACAAGGGGTTTTGCTCATTGCCCAGATGGGACAGCTGCTGGGGAAGGTAAGCCACTAGGGCTGGCTTGCTCTGGCCAGACCCGGGGCTGCCTTGCCCACAGTCTGCTTTGTAATGAGAAAGGGGTTTTGTATTGCCATAGTCCAGCACTGACCCTGGGTTATTCACAGAGTTCTGATTCAAGTTACTTGGTGGCTGGTGACTCAGCAGGTTCACGTGGCTGGGCTGGAGGTAGGGTCCTCCAGGCCGAGGGGAACTCTTGTTCACACTAGGCATCATGAGCAGTTTGGAGTTAGCGAAGTCTTGCTTATAGCCAGGAGGGCTGGCAGGCTTCTCCATGGGGTAAGGGACATCTAAGGGACTATGGGAGGGCCCCGTCTGCTGCCATGTGGACATCTGGCTGGGGGCTGGTGCTGGGGCAGCCTGCTGCGGGTTCTGGAGCATCTGCTCGCGCTTCTGCTTGGCAGCAATCTGCTGGAGCTGGTGGGCAGAGGACAGCTCTGAGGCCCCTCCTGGACCCTGGGTAGGCAACACTACACTCGCGAGGGCTCTTTGCGTATTCTGGGCTTGGGCTGATGCCGGCATCAGGTTTGGACTGGTATTGTCTGCCCCAGGCTGAGCAGAGGTGTGGAACACTGTCTGAGAGCCTCCCAGGCTGGAAGAATCTGTGCTCACAGGGGCAGATGAAGGCCCCAAAAAGGTCTGTCCTGCAGACCCAGCCCTCACTTGTGGAGAGCCTAACCGTTCTTGCTCAAAGGCTGCTGGAGAGAACTCCGTCTTAATATTAACGTCCTGTGCCAAGGGGGTCTGTGTGGCAGAACCAGAAGGCTCTGGGTCCTTCTTCTCCTCAAAGTCCTCATTGAACAGGTCCTTCATGTCTTCATCGGGCACTGACCTGTTCAGCTCCTCGATGAGCTCCTTCCACTCCTGCTCGTTCAGGTTGAGGTCAGGCATGAGGTTGCTTTGCGACATGGAGCCTCCGGCCCCAGCAATCATGCAAGGCAGGTCATCGACAGGTTCCTGCTTCAGTTCTTTGCTCAGGCTCAGAGCGAATGACTCGCTGGGGTTGCTCCCTCCATTCAAGTGGAGGCTCGAGCCAGCCAGACATTTTTTGTTGACAGAGTCCAGCCCCAGAGAGTGCTTCCCACCGGACTGCAAGGCCTCTCCCCCAGGAGGCTTGTCGGGCTGCCCGCACGGGGAGGCTGGAGGCAGTCCATTGGAAGAGACGGCTCCTCCCAGAGGCGCCTCCCGGCGGGTCTTCTTATGCCCCGGGAAGAGTTCTCCATAGCCATTCTGTTGATCGCCATTCTGAGGGGAGGTGGCGCTGTCAAGATTCCTCTTCACCGGATCATGAAGATGCTGAAGAACAATGAAAAAGAGAGATGTAGGCACACTTCACGCAGGAGGCCTCCCTGCCTGCAACAGCGACGAAAGCCGGGGCCTGTGCGCTGCAGTGCTCCTGGGGGCTGCTCGCCCAGGCTCGCTCCCCTCTTCTGGGAACACGCCTCTACCCCCAACAACGCTGCCTCTCCCCAGTTCTCTACCGGGCAGAACCGACGTCTAGTTCAGCCGTGGGGAAGCGAGGGGTCAGTGCCTGGACCTCTGCAGTCCTCTCTTTCTGCAAGATACAGGCCTGATGCTGCGCACAGCCACCTCGCCTGAGGGTTTGCCCGAGAATGGAGCCAACGAAAAAGGGCCAGAGGATACACATGCATTTATGAGTATGTCACTGAGCCCTGGATCTACATGTACCTGAGACCAGCTACCCCCTAGACTGTCTACTTATGTCAATCAATAAATTCCTTCCTGTGTTAAGCCAGTTTAACTTGAGTTTCTGTGGCTGTCATCTGAAGGAGCCCTGACGAGTAAGGTTTCTCCCTCAGGTCTCGGTGGGTGCTGACCATAGCGCCATGCCTCCACCTGGCCACGCAGGCCAGTCTCCATGCCCTCCTCGGGCCTGCCTCTTCTCTCCAGGCCGGGCTGCTCCCTGCCATGTCGTGCAGGCGACGGCCTCTCAGCTCTTGTCCCACTTCCGGACCCGTCAACCCACTCCCCGGCTCCCAACCACCACCCTCACGGACCTGGCCACTGCTTACCAAGACCGTGCATGTGAACACAATGTTTGGTCTGGCACTGTGACTCTCTGCTTCCCATCTTCTCCCCAACTAGATGCCTTCGGCTAACCTTACTGAGAGTCCGCCCTGTGTCAGAGACCAGCGCCGTGGGGCACTTAAGGGCCAATAAGGTGGTTCCCGCTCTCATGGGCTCCCAGCCTAGGACACGGGACGTGACTACAGAACGAGAACAGTGTATTAGTCGGTACCTCAGAGTTCTGGGGCAGGGATTTCATGACGAGAACACGACAGAGGTAGGAGGGGAGGAGAGAGATGGTATCTTCCCACTGTTTCCCCAGCCTCCTGTTCAGCCTTCAGGGTTCAAATCCTCCACTGCCCAGAAGAGGTGCCTTTGCTCAGCCTCTAGACATGCACTGCTCCTTTCCTATGTTTGTCTGTGTTACATTTTTGCATCTCACCTCCCACCCCCAATATCATCCTTTCCTCCTAACACTAATCGTCTCCATGTGTTATTAAAAAACGTCCCAAATAACAGCTTTAATTATTATCTTTAAGGGATTTCTGAGGAGTCGGCACTCGGTGCTGTCCCTCCCATTGCAGAGAAGGGCTGCCCTGACCGCCACGCCCACCCCAGGAGCGGAGTGCACAAGTGTCCCAGCCTGGGGGTCTTGCCCAAGGCAACTCCGTGGGCACCAGCTCTCAGCAGCAGACTACCCACAGGACGCCAAAGCCCCAATTCTAATGCTCGCATTTGTTTCCCCGCTTAACTGTCAAAGCTGACTGCACAGTGCTCCACAAATCCTAGCCAAGTATTTCTTTAAATCCATATATGGGTGCCTAAGTTGCTCTGAAAAAACCTTAGGAATGCCTGACAAGAGCAACTGCAGGGCAGAGGTAAGTAACTCAATCCTAGGCCCCAATTCAAGAACAGGACTTCACTTTCATGTAGACTCTTCTGCTTCCTACTGCCACCTAGGGGGAAAGGGGATGGGAACCATGCAAAGAAACCCTTTATAAAAGCCATTGTTTGAAAAGTTTTCCTTTGGGGAAGGTAAAGTCCTAACTATTGAAGGTCAGAAAAAATAAAAATAAGCTGCTAACATTTCTTGGATTTTTGTCTTTTCTATTATTTCCTTTTGCTCCACAGTGCCAGGTCTGGGCTGTCTGCAAACCTGGGAGTTCAGCCTTCCACCTTCCTAAGGGGAAAGATGGAACCCATGGGGTGAAGACACTGGATGAGCCAGCTGGTCATCCCAGATTAGAAACAGAATCCTTCTCTGCCCTAACAATTATAAAAGCTACCACCCCTTCTTTCCATATCCACATGCAAACAGCTGCAGACAAGTTCCAAAGTAAGAACTCAATTTTGCAATACCAATTGCTTTTAGCCAAAGGAAGCACTGGGCCGTTTTCTCAACTACTCAAGAAATTTAACCGGAATGACGTAGGTAGGAATGGGAAGTGTGGAATGTGGTGGTCCTGGCAAGAGTTTTTAGCTCTGAGCATTTGCAGAGTGCCTGATGTGTGCAGGGCACTGCAGAGGAAGGCGAAAATGAGTAAGCCTTCGAGCCTAAGCTCCAATAGAGGCGGGAAAACAGCTTGAACAGATTAAAAGTTATGTGGCAGCAAACATGCAAGATGCTATAAAGCAATATAAGGCCGGCTGCTGTAAAGAAATACATGAAAAAATAAAAAAATAACAGACACATGAGCCTGTTCTCATCGCATCTGGTACTTCTGGGCACTCAGCTGGAGGCTCCTGCTGTAGATACGGAACGCTCTCCGCGCACGGGGCTCCAGGAAGACCCAGCCCTGGGAGAGAATGCAATCGGACGTTCAGTCTGTTGGAGAACAGCGTGTGCTCACCGAGCTCGCCTTCCAGCAAGGACACTGCAGCCTGACTCCCACTGGCCAGCGCCCGCTCCCTCCCGGGAGGCCTCCGCCTCCAGGTGCCGCCCCATCTTCTGCTCTGGGAAAGGCGGCAGGATGTCGAAGCTGCTCTGAATCAAACTGGAGCTAGTCACACCTGTGGACCGCTAAGCAGCATCCTGTCACCCCCACGCACTGAGCTGACAGGAGGGTCCTCGCCCAGTCTCCACTTCCTCCGTCTTCAACCACCCGCCACTGCAATCCCAGGGTGCTCTGTGGTCCAACTCACCTACGGATGACAGCGCCTACACTCTTCCACTCTGAGTTGGCAGATGTGGCTGCCAGAGACAGGTGTGGCTCTCTCATCAGCGCTTCTTATGCACAGGTAGTGACCCAGGACAGCCACCGCTGCTTCCTGCCCTTCCTCACTGGGAAACTTGCCTCTTCTGCCACCCTCCTGTTACCCAGGTGCCACACGTCGCCACCCCGGCAAGCCAGCACCTTGGTCTACCACGATACGGGTCACCTCGCTCTCCAAGCCGGGGAGGAGGCGATGCCGGGGAGGGCCGCGTTCCCGGAAGGTCGGCAGTGTTCTCCACGCTGTCACACGCAGGCCACATTTTCAGTCCTTCCTTTCCCACTCTCCCCTCCCTCCACCATCTGCCACTTAATGGTTCCTTCCATCTTTGAAGTTCTTTCCTCACATTTCTCTACAACATGCTCTTGCCCTCTCTTCTACTTTTCTGGTTGTTTCTTCTCAGTTTCCTTTGAGAAGTCTCCTGTTCTCCTGCCCTTGGATTAAATATCGAAGTCCTCTCCCCTTTTCACTCTGCGCTCTCTCCCTGAGATTTTCCACCCATTCCCACGTCCTCAAACCCCTGCGAGCAAACGGCTCAGAATAAACTCAGCTGCCCGGGATCAAACACCGATTCCCGCCCAGCCCAAGCTCCTGTCACCAGCCGCCACTGTACCCGCGCTGGGTCACGCGGCCTCCTTAGAGTGCCTGGGATGCGCCTGCTCATCCCTGTGCTCCTTTGCCCGGAAAGCTGCTTCCCTCTGATCCTTCCTGGGTGACGACGCATCGCGGAACTCAGGTGGCCGATCTCAGCCACTCACCATCACCAACTCCTCCCCACAGACTTCCTGTTGGTTCCCCCATCGGAGGCCCTCAGCTGAAGGATGAAGAGCAGAGACCCCAGCACTGAGGACAGGGCCTAGCACTCAGCGAGTGTTTCTGTATCTAACCCACCCACCTCTGCAGAGCTCCTGACTCCTGCCTGTCCACAGACTCACCTACACGCCTCTGCTTGAGTGTGCACAGATAATTCAGACGACATCTGTCCAAAGTTTACGCCAGCTTCTCCCCAGTCCTATCTTCCTTTCCTCTGCTCCTATCTCAGAGAATGACACTACTAGCCACCCAACCACACAAACCAGACACCAGACGGCTACCCGTCCTTCACTGCCCACACCCAATCAGCACCCAAGTCCCACAGAGTCCGCCCCCTCAGCATTTCTCGGACCCACCCACTTCCCTCCGTTCACCGACACTAATTTCTGTCACTTGAATCATTTAATTTAATTTTTTAGAGATGAGTCTTGCTCTGTTGCCGAGGCTGAAGCACAGTGGTGTGATCAGAGCTTACTGCAGCCTAGGACTCCCAGGCTTAGGCTCAAGTGATCCTCCCACCTCGGCCTCCTGAGTAGCTGGGACTAAAGTTGTGTACCACCTTCAGTCCCAGCTAATTTTTCCTGTTTTTCTTTTTCTGTCAGAGATGAGGCCTTACTATGTTGCCCAAGCTGGTCTTCAATTCTTGGCCTCAAGTGTTCCTCCCACCTGGGCCTCCCAAAATGCTGGGATTACAGGCGTGAGCCACCA
>NW_012152663.1:428088-432705 GCF_000956105.1 Propithecus coquereli | reverse complement strand
TTTTTCCTTGGGGCCATGTGTTTTATTACAACAATAGAATAAAAACTTTGAAAACAAAACGATCCTTTCTAATTTATGAAAAATTGATTTTTTATTGTTTTGTGTGCATGAGTTACATGCAATTAAGTTGTCAATGCTAATTGTAACAATAAGAACACCAACAAGTAAGATTTTCATGAACCAACTGCAGTTACATGGGCTTCACAAGGCCCTGAGCTCGAAACCAGTGTAAGTTAAATACAACTCGCATGGCAGTTACGTGTTGCAGGAAGCCTCTTGCCGAGACCCCCACCCCTATCTGTATTCCACGCCATGGTCACATGGATGGTGCCGAAGGACAAATCTGATCGGGTCATTCTTTTCCTTAAAGCCCTGCAACGGCTCCTGGTTGCCCTCAGGTCTGCACAGCCCTGAGCTTGGCTCCTTCGTCTCTCAGGCTCTGGCACGGGACCAACTGCCCACCACCTCTCCAACCACGCCAGGCTGCACTGCCATGGTGCTGTTCACTGGCACTCAGCACAAGCATAGGTTCAAACCTGTAACCCTGTAAGTTTCTAAGGTAACGATTATTAAATACTGGCAATTTCAACTTAATACCGTGCTGTTTTCTTCTTCCCATGAGCTCTTCCAGTACCCTGCATGTACACTCAGAGGACCCTCAGAAACCCTGACTGCTGTTGGAAAAGACCCTGTCTTCAGGTAAAGTAGATCCACTTTCATGCAACACTCAAGGTCTCAATAATTTGAGGAAGGGAAAGCCATGGCAAGTAGCAACTTGTTACTTTGAAAAGCACAAATCTGAAGTGCTGTAGAGTAAGTCATTAGTTACCTAGTGTGCCTCACGAAACACTCATGCCCAGTTATTTCTTCTTCTTCTTTTTATTCATTTACTTATCTATTTTGAGATAGGGTCTCCCTCTATCACCTGGGCTAGGCTGCAGTGACGTCATCATAGCTCACAGCAACCTCAAACTCCTGGGCTCAAGCGATCCTCCTGCCTCAGCCTCCCGAGTAGCTGGGACTACAGGCACCACTGCCACACCCAGCTTATTTCTTATGATTTCTTCTTCTTATTATTATCATTAACTTATAATTCTCAGTTAATTCAAGATCTCACTTAACCTTCAAATCTTAACATTCAGAACAACCTGGAGGATAAATATCACTGTTCTTGTTTTACAGCCAACGGAACTCAGAAAATTACGAGGTTTCCTGAGGTCTGAGCATTCAGATGTCTTGGGAAGGATCCGTTGTGAATGTCGGGGGTCTGCTGCCGACCCCCACAGCCCAGCCACCTGTGTCAGAATGAGAACTGGGCCCAAACTAATCCCACTCCCAGGAGTGACGCTGAAAGAGGAGCATGTGCATGAAACCCCAGCAGCTGAATGGAGTGAGTCAGAGTTTCAGACTGCACAACAAAGAGCACCCTCCCTAGGCAAGGCATGAAGAGCCCATCAAGGTGTCATTACCAGAAAAACGGGCTATGCTGTGATGAAATCCCACACACCATGCCCACGGACAATTCTCTGTGAGATATTTAAAGAAAAAAAAAATCAACAGAACCATCTACCTGTTACTAAAAATTACCACGTTTAAGACATTATTTGTCTTAATAGTTTGGAATAGTCATTGATTTAGAATGCAAACAACCCAGCATGGTGAGTTCTACAGATCTCCGTAAGCTCCACTCCTGTCACTGAATCTACTTGTCAAGGACATACAGAAGATGGTCAGCTCCAGAGCAATTTATTTTCCAGAAAACTTTATAGTTTGGTGCCTAAACATTTACACCATCACCTTGTTAAAAAATCTTTTTATTCTGAAATAATTATAGATTCACAGGAAATTGGAAGGTAGTATAGAGAGGTCATGTGTACCCTTCACCCAGCTTCCCCCAACGGTTGCATGTTACAAAATAATAGTGTGATACCAAAATCAGGCAATTGAGACAGGTATAATGTGAGTATATAATTTGAAGGAGCTTAGGAAATTTCACTCCAAAATATGACTCCCTGATATAAAGAGTGTTTTAAATGAAAGGCCCTTAAAGATCAACAGACACTGGAAGGGGCCTTCCCTCTTTCTTCACAAAAAAAATCAGACCCATCAAAAAGAAGTGACTTCCCTTCCCCTGCTTTTATCTCAATACGTTGCAGAAAAGATCAAGAATGCAACCAGACCCGGTCCGAATCATTTTTAATGTAATACCTGTCTCTCGGGTTAATTTAATTTCCAAAGAGAATCATTTATAAGTCAATCTATTTCCCCCCGTCCATTTATTCTCCCAAGTTATCTATTCATCCTCCCTAGTAACCACTTACTGCCACTCGACAGAATTACCCATATTCCTCATCTTCCCCTCTCCTCTAAAATGAGGGTACTTAAACTTCTGGACCCCACTGGGATATTGGCTAATCACTCTGTGGTTCTCCCCAAGCACATAGCAAATTAATCTCTTTCTCTTATTAATCTGCCCTATTGTGAGTTTTTCCACACCCCTACAAGCTCTATGTCATCTTAGCACAGAACCACCACTTTTTTTTGATAGAAAGCTTTTAAAGAGGCCAGGCATGGTGGCTAATGTTCGTAATCCTAGCACTTTGGGAGGCTGAGGTGGGAGGATTGCTTGAGCCCAGGAGTTTGAGGTTGCAGTGAGCTATGATAATGCTACTATACCATAGCCTGGGTGACAGAGTGAGACTCCGTCTCAAAAAGCAAAACAAAACAAAGCTTTTTTTGAAAAGCTATTTAAGAAAGCAAGGCTATGTAAGTATTTAACACAATATAATCTCTTTTTGCAGGATTATATAATAAAACAGAAAATTAGAATTCACTGAGAAACAAAATTGTTAAATAGATTGATTCTTGTGCTTGGCAGGCAGGCGGTGTGTTCTCACTATAGAAAAACTAATTTGGGAACCAAATGAGGCTCAGAAGGTTTCTTGGTGGACGTGAAGTACAAAGCAGGCTATTGCCAACTGGCTGTGTGACGTTAAGACATAATCCATTTAGAATCTACTTTCTTGGTCTATAAAGTGAAGATGTGTGGGTTAAAGGTCCATAATGCTATACTTCTAATATTAATTATGACCCTGTACAGGGAGACACTCGGGGGTTCATGCAGTACTCACTCACCAAGGCCTACTGTGTGCCAGACATTGCCCGATACAGGCTGTGCATAAAATAATGGTACAGCACAAGTCATTCAAAATTCACTAGGTTTTTTTTGTTTTTATGATACTCTAGGCAGAGCAATAGGCACAAGGGGGAAAAAAAGATTAATAAGACATACTGATCTGTCCCTCTCCCTGGGATGTGACGGAGAAGCTATGGAGATGGAGGCCGGCCAGAGTATTATGGGAGGAAGGAGAAGGGAGGGCGGGACAGCGTGGGGATGGCAGGGAAGACTTACTGGAGAAGGGGACATCAGAGTTAGGGACTAAAGGAGTCGAGAAGTCATCCAGCAGAGGGGGGAGCCTTCCAGGCTGAGAGGCAAAGGCACGCACACAAAGGAGCAGTGAATGGGAGTGGATAGTGGCGGCACGCGGAAAAGAACCAGTAGTTTAACGCTGCTGACGAATAAAGGGCACGACGGGGAGTGTTAAAAGAGAGAGGCTGGGAATGGATCGTGACGGCCCCGAAATACCACTTACAAGAAAATTTCAAAATACACAAAACTAGAGAGAACAGTATGATGAACCCCCCCACATAACCGTCACCCAACTTGGACAATATCAGTATTTAGCCAATTTTGTTTCATTTCTACCTCCCTCCCTCTGCCAACTGGATTATTTAAAAAACAAATCCTAGGCATTGTGTCATTAATCCACAAATACTTCTCAGTGTATATCTCCAAAAAGTAAGAACTCTTAAAAATATATGTGTATATAACATCGTAATAGCATTATTATACCTAAAACATTAATAATTCTTTATTATTACTACCTCGCACCCATTAGGGTTGGCTATGCTAAAAAACAAACAAAAACCCAAACCAGAAAATAACAAGTACTATCAAGGACGTGGAGAAAGTGGAACTTTGGTGCACTATTAGCAGGAATGCAAAATGACGTAGCTGCTGTGGAAAACAGTGTGGCCGTTCTTCGCAAAACAAAAAACAGAATTACCATATATGATCCAGCAATTCTACTTCTGAGTATATACTCAAAAGAATTGATAGGAAGGACTCAGAGATATCTGTACACCTGTGTTCACGGCAGCATTATTCACGATAGTCAAAAATCGGAAGAAATCCAAGTGCCCGTTTATAGCTGAACAGATAAACAAAATGTGGCATATACATACGATAGAATGTTATTCAGCCTTTAAAAGAAAGGAAATTCTGACACATGTGCACAACATGGATGAACCTTTAGGACGTTTACATCAAGTAAAATAAGCTGGTGATAAAAGGACAAATACTATATTGATTCCCCTTAAATGAGGTACCCAGAGTAGTCAAATTCATAGAAATAGAAAGCAGATGGTGATTGCCCGGGGATGGGGGAATGGACAGTTATTGTTTCATGGATACAGTTTTAATTCTGCAGCATGAAAAGAGCTCTGGAGATGGATGGTGGTGGTGGTTGCACAACGATGTGAATGTGCTTAATGTCA
>NW_012152663.1:422529-427798 GCF_000956105.1 Propithecus coquereli | reverse complement strand
TGGAGAGCACTGTTATGATCATAGCTCAACTGCAGCCTCCAACTCCTAGGCTCAAGCAATCCTCCTGCCTTAGCCTCCTGTGTAGCTGGGACTACAGACGTGCCCCACCATGCCCAGCTGATTTTTAAATTTTTTTGTAAAGATGGGGTCTCACTACATTGCCCAGATTAGTCTCAAACTCCTGACCTCAAGTGATCCTCCTGCCTTGGCCCCCCCAGCACTGAGATTACGAGTATGAGCTATTGTGCCTGGCCTCATTAATATCTTTTAAAGAAAAACAAAATAAACCCTTTATTATATGGAAGATTTCAAACATACAGCAAAAGTAGAATGGCACACTGGGCTCCAGGTGCCCACTGCCCGACTGAAAGACATGGCCAATCTTGTCTCATTGACACAACACCCACTCCCTGGGCTAATCTGGGAATCGTATCATTTCTCCTTAAATACTTCAGCACATATCTCTAAAATATAAAAGCTCTTTAGAAAATAACCCCATCATTATTGACTGATCAAAAAAATCAAATTGTTTTTACAGTTGGTTTATTCAAATTAGGATCAAATACACTACATTTGGTTGGCATGTTCTTGAGACTCTTTCAATATCTAACAGTTCTCTTTCCCTCTTTCTTCCCCTTTCCCATTTACTTGTTTAAGAAGCTTAGTGGCCTGTGCTGTAGAACTTCCCCCTTCCGCAGCTGGCCGATGAAGCCCCAAGGTGCTCTCCACAAGTTCTTCCATCCCCTGACTTCCTGCAAACTGGCAGTCAGAGGCCTGACAGGATTCAGACTGGGGGGCGGCGTAAGTACTTACAGGTGGTACAGTCATTTCAATAGGGCCTTAGCGGATGAGGTCAGAGTTGCGTATTTACAGGCTCTCTATAATGACTGTGCAGTGAAGGAACTTCAGGGAGGCTACAGCCAGAGTGACCAAGTAGGAAACTGCTGAAACAGTCCATGAAAGAGGAGGAGGACCCGATTGTGGGTATGAGCAAGAAGAAGCAAGATTTTTAAAATAAGGGTGGAAGAAAATTCAGCAGGTACAGGAATTTGAAGGAGAAAGGTGTTTCTGTCAAATATGGGTTCTTCGGTAAGAAAGAGAACAAAGGAAAAACAAGGTTTTCCTTAGCAGGAAGAATTGAGGTCTGTTTTAGCCATGAAGAAATGACATCCAGGTAGTATCCAAGGGGCAGCGAATGACACTAACTGTGAGTTCTGTGGAAAGACAGTCAGCAGGGCAGGCAGCTGAAACCGTAAGTGAATCCGATCCCTCAGGAAGAGTGAGAAGCCAGCCAGGGGCAGGTGCAGAGCCCACAGGGGAGAGAGAGCACAGAGGAGAGACAGGTTAAATGCATCAGAAATGTATGGAAAGGTCAATGCTGAACATGTCCTTCTCGTCTGGCAGTGAAAGGGTGACTGATGCTGCTGCCCGGAGCAGTTTCAGGAAGGAGACGGAGTAAAAACCCTTCACTTGAGAAATAGCTGGGCGGTAAATATTAATAGAAACAGTATGGACAGTTCTTTCCCAAGTTTAGTTTTAAAAGGGAGATAAAGGCCGGGCGCAGTGGCTCATGCCTGTAATCCTAGCTCTCTGGGAGGCCAAGGCGGGAGGATCGTTTGAGCTCAGGAGTTCGAGACCAGCCTGAGCAAGAGTGAGACCCTGTCTCTACTAAAAATACAAAGAAATTATCTGGACAACTAAAAAAATATAGAAAAAATTAGCCAGGCATGGTGGTGCGTGCCTGTAGTCCCAGCTACTCGGGAGGCTGAGGCAGGAGGATCGCTTGAGCCCGGGAGTCTGAGGTTGCTGTGAGCTAGGCTGACGCCACGGCACTCTAGCCCTGGCAACAGAGTGAGACTCTGTCTCAAAAAAAAAAAAAATTAAAAGGGAGATAAAGAGACAAAAGTACATTAGTGGTTGTCTAGCAGTGGAGGGCCGTGGGAGGACTGATGGGTGATACAAATATTCTAAAACTGATTGTTGTACAGCTCTGTAAACACTAAAAATCACTGAAGTGTACACTTTAAATGGGTCAATTGTATGGCAAGTGAATTATATATCTCAATAAAGTTGTTATTTTTTAAAAAGTGGGAGCCTGGGCATGGTGGCTTATGCCTGTAATCCCAGCACTTTGGGAGGCTGAGGTAGGAGGATGGCTTGAGCCCAGGAGTTTGAGGTTACAGTGAACTATGGTCATACCACTGTACACCAGCCTGGCCAAAAAAGAGAGACCCTGTCTCTCCAAAAAAAACATGTGGGGGTGGGGAGAGACTGGCTGGTAGCCAGAGAGGGTCAAAGGAGGGTTATTTTGGAGTAACAGACTTGAGCTCCCCTAAAGAACAGCACATAATTACTTGCTGATTAAACTAGATCTCTCTAAAATCTTCAGGAACTGTTATTCTATGAATGCAGTCAGGTTCTTCCATATGAAAAAGATGTATCACGACAACTCCTGAAAGCATGAACATCAAGATCTTCCCACTCATGGGGAAATTATGACTTAAGTGAGGGGCTCTGTGCAAGCAAGAGTGATGCCCTTCCTTTCCAAAGCCAGGCTCGCCATGGGCTCTCTGCCGTCCCCAGCCAGGCTCTTCCAGGCCTGCCTTCGTTCAGTCACCATGCTTTTCTGTTTTCCATTCTTCCTCTTTGCTGGTTCTTTTCTCCCCTAACCAATGACCAGTGCTCACAGGACCTCCCATCTTTTAACCAAGTCCTGCTCCATGGCCCATTCAGCACAGTGTTAAGAGCACAGCAAGAACTGCTTTGAATCCCCTTCGGGTGCTCAGCTGCAGTGTGCTCCCTTCATTGGCTTCCTTACCTTAAAAAGATGGGGGAGGAGGGTGTCTTAGACACTTCCTGGGGCAGCTGTGAGACATTTCACTACTCCTTACTGAGCACCTAGTAACGCTTTTCCTGCCCAGCTAATCCTCCTCCTTTCCCTCATAGCTTCTTCAAAGTCTGGTCTCTACTTTTAAGGTGACCTCCAGATTCTTAAATCCAAGAACCCTTCTCAGAGTGTATCTCCTTGACCTCTCTGAGGCACCAGGCACTGATGGCCGCTCCTCCCTTCTCCTCCCTCGACGCGCACACTCCTGCCTCCAAAGCTACTCTGCAGCCTGCCCCTTCCCACGCCTGCAGAGCCTTCATCCCTTCTCGCTGACGTCCTCTCCCCAAGCAACTCCATCCACACTCAGGGTTTCAACTACAGCCTGACAACCTGGCCCAGAGCAGGCACTGACATTTCCCAGTCTTCCCCTTTCCTGCCCCACCCTCTATCCTGTGAACTAAAATAAAATCTTAAGCCCCGTAGCTGACTGAATGGAGCCCTTTTGGCTAAGGGGACCCCAGAACTACCCTACAGGTGAATTCCTGGCTTAGAAGGGAGGTCAGACATGCCTCATCACGCCGCCTTCCCTTCTCGGAGATATCCTTTGTAACTCATTAACAGGACTAAGGCTATACAAGACAACGCTTAAACCACACTTGCAGGTTATCAATTTATTTAGGTTATTAAGTATGAAATATCCGATTTCCTTAAGTACTAAGTTTAACAGTTGATAACTCTGACATTTCCTGTTTTATTTTTATTGTGAAGGTACATCCTTAGTCTTGCAAACACACATTTTTGGCTTGTGATTATCTGTCAAATTTTTTTAGAGCAATTTTTGTGAAACCATGGACAAGTAAAAAAATTTGTGTTATTTTCAAATATGAGTTCCATCATGGAACCAATGCAGCACAGACAGCTCGAAATATCAACGAAGTGTTTGGAAAGGATGTGGCTAATGAATGCACAGTACATCGATGGTTTGAGAAGTTCCATTCTCGTGATTTTAATCTTGAACATGAGCCACGTGGGCAACCTGAGACCAAGGTGGATAATGATGAGCTGAAAGCTGTAGTGGAAGCGAATCCATCTCAATCTACGTTTGAATTAGCAGCAAGGTTTGACAGTACTATTCCAACACTGGACCATTTGAAACAAATCAGCAAGGTAAAGAAGCTGGATAGATCAGTTCTAGCATGAATTAAATGAGGGTCAGAAGAGAAATCTTCTCAAAGCTTGCCTTTCTTTGCTGTCGCGACATAAAGGCAAACCATTTCTACACTGTATTGTCAAGTGTGATGAAAAATTGATTCTTTTTAACAATTGCAAGTGTTGAGCACAACGGCTGGATAAAGATGAAGTGCTGAAACACAGTCCCAAACCAAATATTCATCAAAGAAAGCTAACGGTGCCTGCTTGGTGGTCCGGCACTAGTATTATCCATTACGGCTTCATGAAACCCGGTCGATTGATTACAGTGGACGTCTACTGCAACCGACTGGACGAAATGATGAGGATGCTTGTGATTAAGCAGCCGAAATTGGTCAACAGAGACAGGCCCGTCCTCTTGGAAGTCAATGTTCCACCATGTGTCGCACAAACGACACTGCTCAAATTACAGAAGCTGGATCTGGAAACTCTCTGTCATCCACCGTATTCACCAGACCTTGCGCCAACTGACCACCACTTCTTCCAGGCTTTGGACCACTTCTTGCAAGGAAGAATGTTGAATTCTCAACAAGCCGTGGAAAACGCCTTTCACGATTTCACTGCCACTCGCTCTTCGGGCATCTTCACTGCTGGCATAAACAAGCTACTGTTAAGATGGCAAAACAGTGGTGATAGTTTAGGTGCATACTTTGATTACTTGTACTGCTTCTTGTTTGAGATATAATAAATTACACTTTTGATTTGAAATCGGACATTTCATATTTAATGACCTAAATACTTAACAGACCACTTGAGTCTGGGTATCTGTAAGGTGGCTTAACTGACTTCCTTAATTAAAAACATTCCTAACATTTAGACAAAGCTTCATTTCTTTAACCAATCACAAATCAAAGCATCTTTAAAGCCACTTATAACCTGTAATCCCCCCCACTTCAAGATGTCCTGCCTTTCCAGGCCAAACCAATTACGTCTCCCATGTAATGACTCATGACTTTACGTGTAATTCCAGTCTCCCTGAAATGTATAAAACCAAACTGTAACCCAACCATGGTGAGACCAGTTGCTCAAGGCTTCCTGGGCATGGCTCTCTGGGCCATGGTCACACATATTCGGCTCAGAATAAATTTCTTTAAGTTATTTTACAGAGTTTGGGTCTTTTTCCATTCACACTCTGCAGCTCTAGACTTACATATTCAGCCATAAACTGAGAATCTCCATGTGGAGGCAGACAGGATACACTCCAAACTGGGTTCTTTGCCTCTTCCCCAAATC
>NW_012152663.1:421279-421662 GCF_000956105.1 Propithecus coquereli | reverse complement strand
TTTTTTTCTACTAGTGGCAGTCATTGTGTTTACCTGGCACATACGGTCTGTCTGACCTGATCCCAATTAACTTCTCAGTTTAATCCCCTGCCATTCCCTTGAGGCCCAAATTTAAAATGAACCTCTTTCAGGACTGAAAATACACCTCCAGCCTGGTGACTTCCTACCAATCTTTTAAGATTTAGCTCAACTCTGTAGTATTTTTTCCCTGACCACTTACCCCACAGCTGGTCAAGTTCCTTACTCTATCCCTAGTGCTCTAACAATACTTTGCACATAATACTTCCATTCCACTTTCATGGAAAGCATTTGTGTCATACTGTAAATGTTCACTATTTCTCTGCATCTCCCTGCATCCCTGGAGGGCAAGAACCTTGACCTTT
>NW_012152663.1:406836-418928 GCF_000956105.1 Propithecus coquereli | reverse complement strand
CCCGCCTCGGCCTCCCAGAGAGCAAGGATTACAGGCGTGAGCCACCGCGCCCGGCCTAACATGTATTATTTTTTAAATTGAGATTTTTTTTGGCACTAAATTTTCAAATTCCAGTGTGTATTTTAAACTTTTAGCACAACTCAATTTGGAGTAGGCAAATTTCAAGCACTTAAGAGCCCTGCCTGGCTGGTGGCCACCTTAGTGGACAGTGTAGCTCTAGAGACGAGCCTTGGGTGTAAATTTTCAGGACAGCAATGAAGACAAAAGGAAGTGCCTGGGAACTTGGTGCCTGGTTTCGGCAGCAGGCTCCTTACTGCACATGGGGTTCAACATACCGGGCACCTTTCTCACCTGCTTCCTCAGCTGAAACACTCAACTCTGCCCCTGCTTCCTTTTTCTAGCAAACTCCCTCCTCATTATCTCATTCAATTTATTCAATAAGAATCTACTGAGAACTGACTGAGCCAGCCCCTATCTGGGCCCTGGGGATAGAGCGGACAGAAAACCAGACAAAACCCCTTCCTCTCTGGCAGCCTACACTGCAGTGGGGAATGCTCACCAGAAAACAAAGCACAGAAGGAGAGGGAGTGTGGGGCTTACGATCCTCAACAAGGTGCTCAGGAGAGGCCTCGCAGCACAGCGTGCGAAGTCTGAGCAGGAGCCTGCAGGAGATGAGAGCCACGCCAACACGTGTGAAAGAAGGTGCAGGCAGGGGAGGAACGGCGCAAAGGCTGAGGTGGGAACGTGCCTGATGTTGGCAGGTCAGCAAGGAGGCCAGAGTGCCTGACGTGGAGTGAACAGCACGGGGTGCGGGGACGGGAGGGAGGGACAGCTGCACTAGACCGCTCAGTGCCACGTAACCCTGGCTAAGGGTTGGCTTTTCCCTCGGGTGATGGGAGACCTGTGGAGAGGTCTGAGCGCAGGAACAGGATCATTTTGAGGGGGAAGCAGACTGCAGAAGGGCTCGAGCAAACAGGGAGACCAACTAGGAGACAATAATGCAGGTAAGAGAAATGACGGCTCAGACCAGGGCGGCAGTGGCAGAGGTGCGGAGAAGCGGCCAGACTCTGGGTACGTGCTGAGGGTGGACAGACGTACGGGCTGCGGGGTTGGCCTAAGGATCTCTGGAGAAGAGCGTCCCTGGCAGGCTCCAGTGCGGCCAGAACACGGGGAGAGGGGGCAGAAGAGAAGCCAGGCTGACCTGCGCTGTCTGGACAAGGCTGTGCAGTTAAGGATGCAGGTGAGCAGAGAGGGGGCTCTGCCAGGAGCACAGGGGGTTCTGGGGGACCCCCCAGCACTTGCTGGGAAAGAGTGAGCAGTGCCCACCTTGAAGTCTTCCTCAATTTTCAGGGTGACTGCGGAGCTTGCCGCTGGCTCACCCAAGTAGCCAAAGCTTTTTGGACCACCCTCTAGTGTGGTATGTGAGTGGCCAGCCTCTCCATCCGTCTCCGCTAGCTCCGAGCACAGGGTTCTTCCTCACTGACCTCGGTCTTTCCAGCACCCACCATAGGACTTCATTCATCACCACTGTTCAATAACAGACCCAAAATTCTGTCTTTTGGTTGGGACTGGCCAGTGTGCCAAACCAGAAAGAACTCCACGGTTGTCTAGGTCTTGTGGAAAAAGCTCATACTTGATTATCAGAGGTAATCAGGAGATTAAAAACAAAATAAGCATGTAAAAAGAAATCCCTGGCCAGTCCTGGTGGCTCATGCCTGTAAGCCCAGCACTTGGGGACGCTCACTGGGAGGATCACTCGAGGCCAGGTCTGAGGCTGCAGTGAGCCATGACTGGGCCGCTGCACTCCTGCCCAGGCGGCAGAGCAAGACCCACCTCAAAGCCCCTGCGACCCCTCCCTTCACCTTTCCCAGAGACAACCACTATTCTGATTCGGTGTTAATTGCTTTTCTTCATAGTTCTACCGCCCTCGTGTTATCCCCAGACAATATACAGGTGACTCTTGAGCAACATGGGTTTGAACCGTGAGGTCCACCTATACGTGGATTATCTGTCTGTCCACCCCTGAGACAGCAAGACCAACTCCTCCCCGTCCTCAGCCTACACAACGTGAAGATGATGAGGATGAAGACCTTTATGATGATCCACTGCCACTTAATAGTAAACGTATTTTCTCTTCCTTATGATTTTCTTAACATTTTCTTTTCTCTAGCTTACTTTATTGTAAGAATACAGTATGTAACACATATACAAAATATGTGTTTATCAACTGTTTATATTATCAGCAAGGCTTTTGGTCAACAGGAGGCTATTAGGAGCCAAGTGTCTGGGAGTCAAAAGTTATATGTGGATTTTTGACTGCGTGGAGGTTGTGGGGGAGTTGGCGCCACTAGCCCACGAGTTGGTTCAAGGGTCACCTGTACTGCCTAGTTTTGAAAGCAGAGGGTAAGCACACACTAGCCATAAGGAAAGGGCGGCAGTGCCCCTGTTGGGTGGAGGCTCCAGGAGGAGGTGAGTGTATCAGCCTCCAGGTCGTGGTCTGACGTCTGCTTCTCTGGGCATTGACAAGGCCCCTCCTGAGGAAGTCACGAGCAGAGTCATAAGGAAGTCTTGGGAAGCACAGGGCTCAGCACTTGTGTTTGGGCACCTGGCAGGGCTGAGGTGTGGGCCACATACTGGACATGAAGCAGAAATATGGTCAGGGCAGGAGCTGCCCTGTACCTTCTGCTCCTAAGTTTGCCGTGGCCTCCCTCCAGCACTCAGGAGAAAGATGGAAAAGTCTTTGAGTGATGTGCGTGTCCTCAGCAGAGCAGGGAGAGACCCTGATCAGCACGTGCTCAGGAGGCGGCAAGTCCTGCTGAGAACCTGGGCCAAGCTCTCCTGGGCATTCTGTCCTCAGGTGAAAAAGATGGCCCGTCCTCAACCAACCTGAGCAATATAGCAAGACCCTGTCTCTACAAAAAATAGGAAAATTGGCCGGGCATGGTGGCACATGCCTGTAATCCCAGCTACTCAGGAGGCTGAGGCAGAAGGATCTCTTGAACCCAGGAGTTTGAGGCTGCAGTGAGGTATTATGCCACGAGCAACACAGTGAGACCCTGTCTCAACAACAACAGCAGAAAGATGGCCTGATGGAAGCAGGGGTCTTGGTGATGACAGTCTACCTCCCGGGTCACACTGCTGCGGTAGAGCTCGGCTGCCCTCCACATCTGGTGCAGAGCTGTCATCCCGGGATTACTTTTCACCGTCCTCCACAGAATTCCCTTGCCACGTTTTCTGAGTTGGGTCTCCTGTTTCCTGAATCTTGTGTCTTACTCTTTTTTGATTTAGTCTTTCAGTTTGGTGGAGCACATCTTCCAATAGCTTCTTAAGAAGGGGTATATGATAGTTAAACTTTTTAAACCTTTTATCTCTTAAAATGATGTTATTCTACATCAGTCTTGTTGTGTTAGTTTGGCCAGGTATAGAATTCCAGGTTGGTAGTCATTTTCCTTCAGAATTTTGAAGGCATTGTTCCAACTGTCTTCTTGCTTCCTATGTTGCTGCCATAAAGCCCAAAGACATTCTCATTCTTAGTATGTGACCTAGTACACTGCCATCCAGAAGCTTGTAAATCTTTTCTTTAAACCCCATGTTCAGAAATTTCACGACTGGTGTGGGTCTCTTTGCTTCCCTAGTGCTGGGCACAGGCATACCCTTTTAATCTGGCAACTCATGCCTTCAGTCCTCTAATCTTCTGTTTTCCATTTGTTTTGCCTTTTCTCCTTTCAGGCAAATTGTTCATTTTTCATATGCATGTTGCACACATATATTTCATATTTCTAAAAAATTTCCAAGATTTTGTTTCCTGAATTTTAAAAATTCGTGTTCTACAGATACAATATATTCTCCTATCTCTCTCATTACCATCTCATTGGCCAAGGAAGTCATATGGTAAGGCCCAAAATCAAAATATGGGAAGTAAACTCCGCCTACTATGAAGCCATGGCACGGGTGTGGATATATAAAATGACCCAGAATGAAGGATTGAGACCATTTAATCTACCCTCACAGAACTAAGGGCTATGCCATTCCCATGAAAAATAGCAACTCATTTGAACAGCAATAAGGATAAAAGTTGGGGGAGAGGTGGAGGAGGGAGGGCATCAATAGGCAAGTAGATGTACGGTTAATAAGTGTTCCAGGTAATTCTGACATATATGCCACAGAGAATGTCTTTAATTCAAAAGCACTGGTCTATACTAAATAACACATTAATAGCACTTCTAGTTTTTATAAAGTTCTTTCTCATATATGATCTCATCTGCAGAAGCTAAATGACATAGTGGAAAGACAACTTTGGTATCAGACTTTGGTTTGAATTTTGCTTCTACCATTTAAGTTGGCAACCTTGGCAAGTTAACCTACTGAGTCTCAATTTCCTTTCATGTAAAATTGGGCATAATAACATTTACTATGTGAGGATTAAATGACAACTTATGTAAAGAGTCTGGTCCTTGTTAAATCTTCTATTGGCTCACGTCTGTAATCCTAGCACTCTTGGAGGCCAAGGCAGGAAGATCACTTCAACTCAGGAGTTTGAGACCAGCCTGAGCAAGAGCGAGAAGCCATGTCTACCAAAAAATAGAAAAAAAAAATTAGCCAGGCGTGATGGCATATATCTGTAGTCCCAGCTACTTGGGAGGGTGAGGCAGGAGATTCACCTGAGTCCAGGAGTTGGAAGTTGCAGTGAGCTATGATGATGACATGGCACTCCAGCCAGGGTGACAGAGTGAGACTCTGTCTCAAGAAAAAAAATTTTTTTTACTCTTGACCTGAATAGCTAGGCTACTTATACTAACACAAACCCAATTAGATGCCATGATCCCAAGACAGGCACTTATATGTAACATAGGCAGCTGAAGTCAAAGTCCCAAGAAAGCTGCCTCTTGGACACAGTAGACCCCCTCCAGCCATCCCAGGTCTTCCTTAATGAAAAAGTCCTGACGTCATTAGCCCATCAGCAACACTCAGAGACTTTGCTTTCCCAATAAGGAAAGATATAGTTCCTGGTCTTCTGGCTTTTAAAAGACTCACCCTATTTTTCCTCCCCTGAGCCACATCTCTCAGAGGCTAGACCGTGCTGGATTGCTTTCCCTGCTTGAAGATAACATTTTTCTACTTAGCTTTTTGAATCTTTGCTCTCTTAGAATTTTTATTTCCTTTAACACCTTTTAAAAATGAGAAAATTGGAGCAGAGAAATTCTTTTCCATGCCTAAAGTCATACAATTACTTTAGGCCAAAACTGTCACTGCATTCAGGTTTTTTGACTCCTGCCCTATAATTTACTTCATCCTGTTTGCACACAAATGTATTATCTTCCTTCTGCTCATTAGCTGCACCACCCTTCCCTGAGACACAGGGCCTACTGTCTTGCTTTGTTTAACAGACTTTGTTCTTGACTATATAGCAATAAAGAACTATACAGTAACAGAGACACATGCATATAAAAATTTTTCCTTGTTTCATATTTTAGGCAGAGAATCACAGACTCTATCCTATCTTTCTTTGACCGACTTTAAAATCACTCTAGTCTCTCTAATTTCCTTGATGTGTCTTTATTAAGAAGCCCTTATAATACTGTCAGAAAATTTTCAGGACATACAGTTTATAAAATCATAGCTTCTGTCTTCTAATTTTTTAAAAATCGTGTCAAAAACACACAGAATTTACCATCTTAACCTTTTAAAGTGTACAGTACAGTAACTATATGCACATTGTTGCACAACAAATCACCAGAACTTTTTCATCTTGCAAAACCGAAACTGCTATATTCACTGAACAACCCCCCTTTCCCCCTCCCCAGCTCCTGACAACCACCATTCTACTTTCTGTTTCTGAGTTTGACTACTTCAGATCTCTCATATAATTGGAATCATATAATTTTTGTCTTTTTTGTGAGTGGCTTATTTCTGTTAGCATAATGTCCTCAAGGTTCATCCGTGCTGTAGCACATAACGGGGTGCTTTTTTAAAGGTAGCCTTCCTTTTTTTTTTTTTTTTTTTGAGACAGAGTCTCACTGTGTTGCCCGGGCTAGAGCGCCGTGGCGTCATCCTAGCTTACAGCAACCTCAGACTACTGGGCTCAAGCAATCCTACTGTCTCAGCCTCCCGAGTAGCTGGGACCACAGGCACGCGCCACCATGCCCGGCTAATTTTTTCTACATATATTTTTAGCTGTCAAATTAATTTCTTTCCATTTTTTGGTAGAGACGGGGTCTCGCTCTTGCTCAGGCTGGTCTCGAACTCCTGAGCTCAGAACGATCCGTCCGCCTCGGCCTCCCAGAGTGCTAGGATTACAGGCGTGAACCACCGCGCCCGGCCGGTAGCCTTCCTTTTTAAGGCTAGATAATATTTCATTGTCTGTATATACCATATTTTCTTTATCCATTCATCTGGTGATGGACATTTAGGTTGCTCTCACCTAGTGTCAACAATGCTGCAATAAACATGGGTGTGTAAATCAGGGGCTACGGTCTTACCTCTACCAATCCACTTCTGGAATGGTCCTAACCTACAGCCACACAGCTTGACACCGAATTGAGAGTTCCTTCCATCACACCACTAACATTCACCCAACAGATGCCTGCTGACTGCTGAATGTGCGGCAGGTGTGGTGCTAGACTCTTGGTCTTACTCTCAAGTTGCCCACAGTCGAATACAGATCAGCAAAATACACAAATTAAAGCTCAGTGTTGTAGTTGTTCTGACAAAGGCCTGGTCAACTTGAAGAGCTGACTTATGAAGGCATCCTGGAGGAGATGGTTATGAGCAGAGTTCTGAATGGTGAAATGTCCAACATTATGAGACTGGGGGACGGACATACATAGGAAGGTACCAAGAGAAATTAGGCTGTTTTCAAAGAATTACATTCAAAGTAGTTCTGGGTTCTTGAAGTATGGCTTCATCCTCACGGTAACGGTAACAGATGTCACCCCATGACATGCCGTTCGAGTAGGCCTGCTAGCACTGACACTGCTCCAAATACTCAGCTGTGTGCTGCAGTCTCTCCTGCTGCTCTGCTCTGCCAGGCACAATAGTTCTACACTGACCGAAAGGTCTGGACCCACCTGGCAGGGGTGGGGAACCTGCTGCCTTCTGATTTCAAGATTGTTTTTTCTAAAACACCAAAGGAGACAAGAAAAGCTTCATCTTTCTCTGCTACAACCCTTTTAATGAAAGGATTTGTTCTGTAAAATTTGGATTCAGCCATAAAGCCGCACTTTAGGACCTAGAAGGCCACAGGTTCCCCACGACTGGCCTGTGGGTTGGGATGCTTTGAATTCAGATGTATCACAGAGTGGGCAGTACAAGTGGTGCTGTTTTTCATTTAAGGACATCATTCTTCCATCCTCAACTAATCCAACAATGTATGGCTCTTCAAAGGAGTGTTCCATGAGAGAGCAAAGAGAATATGGGTAAGAAATACATAGGTAAGACACCTTATTTGATGCAGGCAACAAAACTCATGACGCGGTCCATGCTCTTTAACCATCTCTCTTGGAATTCAGAAGTGAGATGGTAGTCATGGGAATGCACATTATTAGGTATATTTGAAAAATGAAGTCAAACTTTCTGATGGAAAGTTGAGTCTGATGTGCCTATTTGACAATGAGGACTGGTTTTGTCCATTAGGTTATACAGAAGATATCTTCCATATATTAAACAAGCTATAATAGCCACAACTCTAAGGTTTTGATAAAAATATATCTAAAGCAGATAAAAGTATTTAATCAAAAAATAGCATATTGGCAAAGTGTATTGAAATGAATGGTACTTTTGTTTTCCCAACAAATTTTGTGTACATTAGGTTAAAGAAGGTACCTCTAAGTGAAAGAATAACAGGTATAATCAATAATCAATTGATAAGACTTGGTAAAGCCTTTTTGTTATATTTCTCAGTAACTGAGAAAGGAAATGACTAATCAGATGGTTTCTAATTCTTTGTTTTCAATAAAATTGAAGGACTACCTAACCAAGTTGTCAGCTAATTAGTAAACTAATTTTTAATGATATGACACTATCTGATTTTTTGGCACACAACTGAGGTTTCAAAATATTGAATAACATTGCTATAACTAAACTTCTCCCTTTCCTTTAGAGTTATTAATATTTATGCAAACAAGGATTTCTGGGGCTTTCATTTACAAAAACAAAAAATAAGAACTGAATTGAGAACTCTCATTTTGCCAAGAAGTTATTCATCCATGGTTACATGAATAAATCAAGGAGGGAGGGGAGCTTCATCTTATTAAGGGAAGCATTTCTAACAAAAGTGTATTTTTTTTGCTTAATAATTACTTATAAAAATTTATAATGCATGTTATCTGTTGTGTACTAAATTGCTATAACTCAACTTACTGAAACAAGACATAGACATAACACAGAATCTTATTAATACTACATATATTCTTTTGTATAAATCAACTTTAAAAAGAGCAAAAAATGCATACAGTTTTATGGTTAAAATAAATTTAAAAGTTTCAATTTCAATTTTTATACCTATCTTTGAAGCAGAGAAGTATGCTAGAGTAATCAATAAAAAGACTTTCAAACATGTATTAAGTTAAAATAAAACATATTATACAGAGTAAGTGTAAAAAGAAAGCAAGTTCCAGGAGAAAAAAAGATGATTTAAGACTTCTGTTAAAGAAAAGCATTCTTTAAATGGCCGAAGAAAGATAGCATATTGCTAAGATATTCAGATTCTGCTGGCTACATTTTAAAAAGTGATGTAACCTTTTTTAAAAAATATTTATAATTCTCTGTAAGTTACATCTCCTGCAACTATAAATAGCATTTTTTGCCCTTTTCTTCTTTTAAAATAGTTAATTCATCTTAAATATACGTAGCATTTATAAGGCTGTGTTACACAAATTTATTTCATAATTTTCACTTACTAAACAGAATTATAGTAATTTAGTATACAAATGATTGGTTATAATTTTTGATAAGCCTACAAACTTAGGATGAAAAGTTTTAGATGTCAACTTAAAAATATGTGAGAGGGTTCACAGTGTTTCAAAATTATTTAGTCCAAACACCCAGTCTCTAATATTAATATAAGGCTCTTCCTGGCCTGACTCCTACCTTTCCTGCTTCATCTTCCAGCCTCTGGCACTTTAAGCCCCAAATTCCAAGTACTACTATCATAATTTTGTGGTTTTTTTTTTTTTTTGAGACAGAGTCTCACTGCATTGCCCAGGGTAGGGTGCCGTGGCGTCAGCCTAGCTCACAGCAACCTCAAACTCCTGGGCTCAAGCGATCCTCCTGCCTCAGCCTCCCGAGTAGCTGGGACTACAGGCATGCGCCACCATGCCCGGCTAATTTTTTCTATGTATTTTTAGTTGTCCAATTAATTTCTTTCTATTTTTAGTAGAGACGGGGTCTCGCTCTTGCTCAGGCTGGTCTCGAACTCCTGAGCTCAAACAATCCGCCCACCTCGGCCTCCCAGAGAGCTAGGATTACAGGCGTGAGCCACCGCGCCCGGCCATAATTTTGTGTTTTTGCTTAGTTTCCCAAAAGGATCAAAGTCCTATTAGATGCTCCTTGATAAGAGCTCAAGTTGGCATGCATATCAGTATATAAAGGAAACCGTTTAAATTTGTTTAGCCTACATGTGCCAATGCTCAGAGGCAAAAAATCTGTTTAGCCCAGTGACTTCCAAATTTGTCCCGCGGTAGAACTCTTTGAATAGCCCATTAAATTGGTGTTCCATGGAACACCCATTAGGGAAGGCATCTGGCTAAAACTTAAGACCCATCTTAAAAGTCAATTCTCAAAAGCTTTCCAAACTTCACCAAAAAGGCATCCTCTCCCCAACATTCCCACAGGCTTCATAGCCCTTAACATGGCTTTGCAATGACCCATCTACTATCTGCTCCCCATTAGGCCCTGTAATACAGGTCCAGCATCTACCACAATTCTTGGCTCCCAGCGGGACCTCAACGTTGGCTGAAAGAACAATCAACTGAAAGCTGGAAGCAAAGGGAAAGGAATGGTTAATTCCTAGGCTTATACTTTGGATGACTGGGCTAGGGAAAATACTCACAGGGTACGTAAGATTTGGTAGGAAAAAGGCAGAGTCCATTTTGGAAAGACAGGAAATCAAAATGGAAATGTCCAGTAGACAGCTGAAAAGACTGATCTGAACCTTGGAAGACAGATCTGGATTGGAGATTTGGAGAAAATTTATTACAGATGACAGATGAACCCATGAAAGAATCAATGACATTACCGAGGGAAAAAAGAGTAAAAAAAGTAGAGGATGTGGTTGCCCAGGGAACATTTTTTGTAGAGGGTCTCACTATGTCCCCAGGCCGGAGTGCAGTGGCACAATCATGGCTCACTGCAACTTTAAACTCCTGGGCCCAAGTGATCCTCCTATCTCAGCCTCCCAAGTAGCTAGGGCTATAGGTCTGGGGCTACCGGTTTGTGACACCATGCCTGGCTAATTCTTAAATTTTAAAATTTTTTTTGTAGAGACTGGGTTTCACTGTTGCCCAGGATGGTCTCTAACTCCTGGCCTCATTTGATCCTCCCACCTGGGCTCCCAAAGTGCTGGGATTACAGGCATGAACCACTGAGCCTGGCAAGGAACACTAATATTTTAAAACTGTGCAAAGAAAGTTTCTCAAGCCAAAAAACTAAGAATTCCCTTTGACTATTCCCCTCTCTCCCACCCCCACAACTAAGCCATCTAGTCCAGCAACCCAGTCTTGTCACCTCTGCTGTCCAAAATCCATCTCTTCCTCTCCATCTCCACTACCACCACTAGTCCCAGTCCTGGCATCTCCAACCAGCCTAGACACCTAAAAGCCTCACATGTATCCACTCTTGCCACACCAACCCCAGGCATCCTCTGCCTAGCACCAGAATGATCTTTAGAAAGCATAACTAAGTGAAGTATCCCAAGAATGGAAAAACAAGCACCACATGTACTCACCAACAAATTGGTATTAACCGATCAACACATGAGTGTACATATAAGATAACATCTATTGGATGTCGGGCAGGGGGGAGGGGGGAGGAGGGGCAGGTATTTGCATACACAAAGAGTGCAATGCGCACCATCCAAGGGATGAGCACACTTGAAACTCGGACTTGGGGGGGAGTGGGGAGGCAAGGGCAACATACATAACCTAAACATCTGTACCCCCATAATATGCTGAAATAAAAAAAAAAAAGAACGAAAGCGTAAGTGATCACAATGTTCCTGCTTCAAATCCTGCTACTGCTTCCCATTGCACTTGATCTGGTCCTTGCTTACTCACCTCTCCTACCAGCTGCCCACCCACCAAGCTACTTCAGACACATGGACCTTTCCATTCTTCATGCAGGCTCAGAAGATTCCTGCCTCAGAGACTTTGTGCTGGTGGTTCTAACTGGAATGTTCTTTCCTGAGACTTCTGGCTGACTGATGGCCTCCAATCATCCATGTCCAGATCAAGACAGAATGTCTTACCTTAAGCTGCTACTGTCAGTCACTTGGTAGCACATTACTCTGCTTTTAATTTTTGCTTAGCATTTATCATAATATTTAAAATTATTGATTTTCTCTTTCTCCATGACAGTAGAGTTTTAATTTGTCCTGTACACTGTTGTATCCCTAGTGCCCTGAATACAGTCGTCCCTTGGTATCCATGGGGGATTGGTTCCAGGACGCCCCCAGGATACCAAAATCTGTGGATGCTCAAGTCCCTTATGTAAAATGGCCTAGTATTAATATTTGCGTATAACCTACTACGCACATCCACATCCTCCCATATGCTTTAAATCATCTCTCGATTCCTTATAATACCTAATACGATGTAAATGCTATGTAAATAGTTGTAACACTTTTTTAAATTTTGCATTATTTTTATTGTTGTATTGGTATTTAAAAAATTTTTTCCCTGGCAGGAGCGGTGGCTCACCCCTGTAATCCTAGCACTCTGGGAGGCCGAGGCGGGAGGATTGTTTGAGCTCAGGAGTTCAAGACCAGCCTGAGCAAGAGCGAGATCCCATCTCTACTATAAATAGAAAGAAATTAGCCAAACAACTAAAAATAGGGCACGGTGGCACGTGCCTGTAGCCCCAGCTACTCAGGAGGCTGA
>NW_012152663.1:394114-406368 GCF_000956105.1 Propithecus coquereli | reverse complement strand
ATACCAGTTTCAGGGAGAAAAACCTAACCAACAAAGCACACACTGGGGTGTTTGTGAGTAGAGAGCCAGTGGTGTGCAACATATCCTCAAAAGGTTCAGAGAAGAAGAGCTTGAGAGAAAAGAAAGAGGGGGAGAGAGAGAGAAGTGGGGGTGGAACGTGCAAATCAGTGACAAAGCAAATGGGGCACAATAGTGACAACGGGCAACTCTAGGTAAAGAGTGTGCAGATGTTCTTTGTACTATTTGTGTAGCTTTCCTCTATGGCCAAAGTTACTTACAAATAAAAGGTTAAAAAAGAGAGAGAGAGAGAAATTTCACACACCTAAAACCAAGCAGGGAAAGAAACTTCCATGGTGAATGGCTGGCATTCAACTGTCAAATTTCTTTGTCAACTATCACAACCACTGACAGTTCCTCTCTGCTCAGCAGCAGAAGTGTAGCAATAGTTGATAAAGGGACTGGGAATAAACCTTTATAGCATTTTATTACAGAAAGAAAATGTTCACGCTGTTATAAAGACTATTTTCACTTACAGAATGAGTATTTGTGTAAAGTAGGTGGATAGGTCTCTCTAACCCAGAATTCCTAATATAAAGAAGTCAATTCTGTCATTAGAATACTACTATTTATTTTTGAAGAGCACAGAGAATATAAAGAAAACCTAATAGGGCCGGGCACGGTGGCTCACACCTGTAATCCTAGCTCTCTGGGAGGCCGAGGCGGGCGGATTGTTTGAGCTCAGGAGTTCGAGACCAGCCTGAGCAAGAGCGAGACCCCGTTTCTACTAAAAATAGAAAGAAATTAATCGGACAACTAAAAATATATAGAAAAAAATTAGCCGGGCATGGTGGCACACGCCTGTAGTCCCAGCTACTCGGGAGGCTGAGGCAGGAGGATCGCTTGGGCCTAGGAGTTTGAGGTTGCTGTGAGCTAGGCTGACCCCATGGCACTCTAGCCCGGACAACACAGTGAGACTCTGTCTCAAAAAAAAAAAAAAAGAAAACCTAATAGGCTCATTCCTTGAAAACTAGAATAGAAAAAAGAAGCCTGAAGCACTGTTCCTGGTTCATCTCTAACAGCCTAAGCAGACAGTGGCGAACACTCTGCTGTGGTAGGATAGCCTAGGAAGAAAACAATAACCTGAAATTAAGGTAAACTCTATTAGTAAATCTGATCCCTTTTCAATTGTGTAAATGGCTTGCTGATTAAGTAACTGTGGCAATGAAATGAAAGCCTAACAGTACCATAGTACACTTGGGAAAAAAAAAGGGACTAATATTCTTTACATAAGGAATATTAATGAGATCAAATACACAGAGAGTTGTCAAAATAACAATGACTAAGAGGCACGTTCTTGCCATCTCACTGTGCTAAGCTGTGTTTTCCAAGCCAAAATCCTACCGTCAAGCACTCTCCCCATCTGAACTGAAGGAGCCACTAAAATGGAAAACGCCACTGTTTTCATAGTGATACTTATCTTTTGTTCCTATGACCCCATTCCAAGGCCAAAGAGCTCAGCTAGAATCACTTGGAACCTGAAAAGGGTCCCTCTTCCTAGCAGACACAGGAGAGCACTTCCACTATAAAATTTAAAATCAGGAAATCCATGGGTCGGGGTTTAAATGTAACGTCTATCAACATAACACGGCGCATCTGATCAGGCTCTGACACCAAAGGAATGACGGACAAGCTAGATTCAAGTTCTAACACACTCAGAATTAATTTCTCTTCATAGAGCGCACTGAATTTCTCTCCAGTGATTCAGGACTAAAAAAATCATATAAGGTCTAAACTCTTAAAATAACTTTAACTGGAAATTGAATCACTACTAACATACTTTCTAAGGGGTATTCAAGGCAACTACTTGTGTGTAAAACCATGATTTTTATGAGCTTTCATTATTTACTTCAATTGGAATGACAACCTACTACTCTTAAAAGTCTTTCCTGAAAACAGGAGTTGTTAGTAAAGGCGGCTCACGAAGTTAAGCCATTTAGCTTTTTGAGGTTAGCATACAGGAGGACAGATTACTGAGTAAAGCACTAACAAGTTTTTATCAATCACTCAACAAACACGCTCTGAGGGCCTCAGACATGTATGTGCAGGACTCTGAGCCCAAGCACTCCCTGCTTCCAAGAGCTTAGTCTAGTTGGAAATATGTGACCTAAAGTAGTATGTGACCATGTGCTAAAAATAAATAGCACAGACAATATGTTTCCTAAATGTTCTCACAAAGGTGATTCCGACTGCTGTGGGCCAGAAACTAGCTTTAAACAAGAGGGGAGAGATGAGCTGGGACTGCCGGCATGGCGGGACTCTGAAAGATGCTGAGGAGGACCCTGCAGGCGGCCTTGCAGTTTACGGAATCCTGTAGTTTTACATCCACATTCGTTTCTTTGACTCCTAAAGAACCCTGGGGGATAAGAAGCCCAACACACCACCAGTTTACAAATGAGAAAAGTGAGGATGAGATGACTTGACCAGTCAATACAACAAGCAACGAAACCTGGGTTTGAAGCCAAGTATTTTGTCTTCTAGTCCAACAGCCCAGGCTAGTGTAGCAGAGAATGAGGAAAAGAATTCGACCAGAGCAGAGGATCTGTGGGGGACATGAAAAGATGGGTTAGGTTGGACGTTACATCTTCAAAGCAATACAAGGGTTTCTGTCAATTAGAGAGGCAGAAAGAGAATAAACGCCTAAAGTTACTGACAACAGCCCAGGTGAGAGACAATAAAGGCAAGAATTACAAATATACTGAACCGATTAGATTGCAGCATTTGTTTTAAACTAAAATTGCCAAGAAAACCACACACACAAAAAAATCTTGTCTCCCTTTTACATACCAGTTTCAGGGAGAAAAACCTAACCAATAAACTTCACAAGTATCTATTGAGAACACAAGGGGCATAATAATTTACCAACAATCTAATATTACAGACTTTAAACAGGCCTCATAAATTAAAACCGGAACTGTCAACAATATTGCAGGAATCTCGAGTTCACAAATTTCAGGCTGCCTAAAGAAGGAATGCTGTTATGCAACTCACTGAGCAGCAATGTGCATTTTATAAGTTTTCCAAAGATCTTTTTTTATTTTTCATTCAGAACAGTTTGATTTGGTCAACTGAAAGCCGACTTATTTTCCTACTAAAGACCTGACCCTGCTTACAGCACAAAGACCCAGTAAACATCTGGAGAATCCACGAAGCAGGCCTACTGTGCAAGAACTCCCTACATCACAGGCGACTCCAATGTTACTATGTTCCAAAATAACGTTCTCAAAATTTTAGAATTAAGTCTGGGAGAAAAACCTTTCGGCTAGCGGTCGCCAGCCTTCTCACGCCGAGCCTCAGGCAAGGTCCCCTCGGTTGTGTTTTCCCAAAGTAATGCCACAGTGCCATTTCCCGAAGATGACAACCGCACGGCTCCCTGCCATGTTACCCTCCCTCGAGCCAGACCCCGGAGTTGCAAGCGCACGAGGAAGTTTCCCGGCGGCCCGAGCTGCGTCAAGAGGACGCATTTTCGGCCGAAGGGGCGGCCCCCGCGCCCTACTCACCGCGACCGGGCGGCCGAGCTCCGAGCCGTCGGCGGCGTCGAGGCGCGGGCCCGGGGCGGGCGCGGCGGACGCCGGGGCCGGGGCGGACGCCGGGGCCGGAGCCGCGGCGGGCGGCTGCCGGTGCTTAGCGCCGGTGCGCTTGGCCTTGGCCTGGATGCAGCGCTGGTGCAGGGCGAAGGTGTGCTGGCGCTCGAGCTCCAGGCGCTCGGGCGACACGGCCTCGTAGCGGGCCTCGCAGGTGCTGTGGTGGCGCCGGCACAGCTCGATGCGCCGGCGGAGGCGCTCCATGACCGCGCTGTGCCGCGGCAGCGCGAACTCCGCCATGGGGCAGGTGGGCAGCACCATGGGCCGCGGGCTGCACGGGCCGGGCCTCTCGGGGCCGGCTGGCACTGCGGGCTCCGCTCCCCGCGGCAGCCCCAGTCCGCCTCACGGCCGCTCCATGCCCCCGCAGGCTCTGGAGCGGGCTCACGCGCGGCGGTGGGTCTTTCTCCTGCCCCGCTCGGGCCGACCCGCAGCCGGCGCTCGCTACCCACTTCAGGCCGAGGCCTGTCCCCGCCGCCCCGGCCCCATTGTTTTCCGCGCCGCCGCCGTCGCCATCTTAAAATTGTTTTCAGGCCTCTCGGAAGAGGGCGGGGCCTCGGCAGGCAACCTTGCGCGTCACGACGGACGGACAGGGGCTCCGGCCAATCAAAAAAGGAAGAACTGGCCGCCCGGGGGCGTGGCGACGAGCACGTAAGAGGCGCGCTCGGACTCCGGAGCGGTATTTAAAAGGAACTCTCCAGCGAAGGGCGAAGGGAAGCCCCTGGGCGGGCCTCAGCTCTGGGGGCGGAGCTAAGCGTGACTGACAGGAGCCCTTCCTGGAGTTGACTAGAGGCTTCCCAAACGCTGTCTCCTGAGGGCGGGCACTTCCGGACCCCTGATGGAAAGGGAGTGAATCCCAGTCGGTGTCCGGACCCAGCCATCCGCCTCACAGCACAGCGATTCATTTTCTCCCAACCTTCTGATTTTGGCTTTGATAAGCTGAAAAGTAGCTACGCTATTTGAACGTCAGCCGTTTTTCTTTCACCTCATCCAGCCCCGTAATTGGTCAGAATGGTCCCCGAGCGAGCCGGTAGAAGTTTCCTCTTGCGCCGCTCTGAATCACTGGGGCTGTCAACTTCCACTTATTTATGAAAGGCTGAACAAGTGCAGAATTACTACTTAAAAGAAAAAGCTTAGCAGATGTGAGGAAAAAGATAATGAAGTAGAGTCCAGCTCCATTAGAGGGGACTAGAAATGCAAAGGATGATGCTTCAATTAAACACAGGGAGTCTGGACTGCAAGCTTTACATTTATTTAAAAGACAGTCCTTCAAGCCAACCACAGACAATTCTGCTCCAGTATTACTAGTAGGTACAGGGCGAGGAAGGGACTGTATGGGAAAAAGCGGGACAATGACAGTGTCAGTACTGAAACTAGTGGGGAGGCGCCAGGGGATTTAGGAACAGATATTGTCATCCTAATTGCTAAAAGGTTAAAAAGGAGGTGCTAGGAGGCTGTACGTTGAGAGGCACCATCAGCAGGTAAAACATTTCGTTGCTTTTAGTAAAAAGGGCTCAGGAAAAGGTTTTATTTTAAAAGCAGGAGAAAAAAATGGACCTTAGTCAAATCCTGTTCTTATACAAATGCAGTAGAAAAATACAAATTCTAATTTTTAGTATAGGGAGTGGGCCACCAAGGTCAAAATGCCCTAATGCAGCCCTGCTTTTTACTTCAAACATATAAATTTTATGCCAGAATTAAACTATTTTTTTAATAGGAAAAATAGTCACTAGAAGTACTACATTTTGTGTATATCTTTTCAGCAAGCAATCTAAAAGCTTAATAGTGCATAAAAACTTTTGGCCTAATTTTCAAAAACATCCCTGAAATATTCAAGTATATGTAAAATATGGAGTCTGATTCTGAACAAAGATTATTTCCTAATAAAAATTTAAAAGTTCAATGGTTCCTCTAGGTCTTGAAGAATATTATCTACAAATTACCAGTAGCATCCACTCCTTTAAAATAATTTTTTTAACAAGATGGATATGGGCCGGGCGCCGTGGCTCACGCCTGTAATCCTAGCACTCTGGAAGGCCGAGGTGGGCGGATTGTTTGAGCTCAGGAGTTTGAGATCAGCCTGAGCAAGAGCGAGACCCCGTCTCTACTAAACAATAGAAAGAAATCAGCTGGACAACTAAATACATATATATAAAAAATTAGCTGGGCATGGTCGCACATGCCTGTAGTCCCAGCTGCTCAGGAGGCTGAGGCAGAAGGATCGCTTGAGCCCAGGAGTTTGAGGTTGCTATGAGCTAGGCTGATGCCACGGCACTCTAGCCTGGGCAACAGAGTCAGACTCTGTCTCAGAAAAAAAAAAGAGATGAATATGATTACAGCTCACTGCAGCCTCCATCTTCTAGGCTCCAGCAATCCTCCTGCCTTGGCCTCCTCACAAGTAGCTGGGACTACAGGCCCAAGTCACTGCACCTGGCTAATTTTTTTAAATTTTTTGTAAAGATGGGGGTCTCGGTATGTTGCCGAGGCTGGTCTCGAACTCCTAGCCTCAAGTAATACTCCTGCCTCAGCCTCCCAAGTCACTAGAATTACAGGTGTGAGCCACCTCTTGGGGCTGGCATGGCATCCCTTCCTTTTCTGAACTGCTGTCCTTGCATACAGTAGCAACTATGAACCACAATCAGCAAGAGGAGGCGGCAAGAGCTAAATATAAAAGACTGAATCAAACTCATGTGGTGAGATAAGGTAATCATTTCCTCATCTATAATAGTTTCTGCACATTAGCAAACTCTCATGTAGCAGCCAATTAGAAGATTAACCCACTACTGAAACAGTAAAAAACACACACTGAAAGGTTACTATGAAGAAGTTCAGTCAAAAGCAGACACTTAACATAGGGCTTTAATGTAACACCATTTAGTAACATGACAATTTGAAAAAATGTTGATGAATACTTTGTGGATAAGAAAAACTGAGGAACACATCTGATGAAGAGTGGGCATTATACAACAATGGGACAGGTAACCAGCATGTGAAATCATAATATAAGTGCCTTTTAAGAGCTGAAAACTGCTAGTCATTCATTAATGTGCTGGACATTTAATCAGGATGCTGTACCTTCAACAAAAACTGAAAAAAAGAACCAAGAAAAGGCATTGTTTTTGTTTTATTTTGAATAAACTTTACTAAATAATCCTGGAAAAGCAATGAACACTTTAATGGTTTAAAGTTCAGCTGGAAGAAGGTGAAGCATGAAATATAACATCAGTGGACAATGAAGGCAGCAGATTTCTAGAAATGCAAGGATCTCCCACATTTGCTTCAAGGAGAAATCTGTAGATGTGTTTTCAGGTCTTGCTAAGTAACAACTGTTTGTTTGCACTCAATACATTTGGGAAAGTCTGCTACACAGCTAATGTCACTGTGACCACAAACAACAGAGGAAAAGGAAAAAGCACTGAACAGCAAGAAAAATGCATACAACCCTCAAAAGAATTTAAGTGAACCAGTTTAAGAAAAAAAAAAGAAGATAAAATAAATGGATATAGCCTTCATCTTTTACAAATATATGTCCTCCCCAACATCTCCCCTATATAAACACTGTGGAGTGTTTATATATTCAGTGCAAGGAACAGTATCATCAGTACATTTGAAACACCTCTGAAGAAAGAATAAAGCTAAAATAACATCTAATTCTGAATATGTTTCAGTGTAGTGTAATAATAATATTACACTATAGTGGTATGGGAGAGGCTGTGATAGCACCCATCTGCATTCCACATGAAAAACAAACCTAAGATCATTTTTTAAAAAAATTCTACAAGCCACATAAAAAAAATTTGAACAGGACTGCTTTATTGTGTAATTTAAGACACAAATGAATTACATGAATTGCAAATGAAGGCTTAAAATATTTAGCAGCTACAAAAATCAGATAACTCATGCTATGTGTCACTCCTCCCATAAATACTTTTAGCCTGTGTTCAATTACAGTCAATTCTAAATCGGCTCACCTCTGAATTAGACTCCTAAAGTCTTTAACACAGAGTAAAAGAAATGGATAAAAATGAAAGATTGTATTGTATCCTGTACTTTGACCCTGGAAAGGTGTGGGTCTGCTTAAAAGAAAGAAATACACATAATCACAATAAAGCTTAACACTATGCAGAGTTTATAATCATTTTCAGCAACGGACTGCAAGCTGCGCTGTGAAGAAAATGCATAGCAGAGGAGAAAGCTGGGAATTTGGGGAAATAGGTAAGGAAAACAGTGTCAACACAGTGGAAGAAATGACGAAAACACCTACTCCAGAGCTCACATGCCATGCCCTGCTAGTGTGTCCCTTAACAAGCCACCTGCTCCAGAAGGCCAGAGCCCGATGCTCCCTGTATACGGAGTATGAATACCCAAGTGCCCACATGAAGCCGCCTTCTCCACTAACTGTGAAGCTGTCTGGGAACTAAGCAGTTTGAAGGGCAACAGAACACACACATTTTATGGTCTAACCAACACCAAGTGAAAAGTTTTTTTTTTTCTTTTTGTATGTCTATTTTTAACACAACTTAAACAGAACTTCTATATAAATTTGGGCTTCCGTCCAATCCTCTCCTAAATTTCCTTAGGAGAAAATGAGTAATGGAAGCAAACAAAACAAGATTAAAACCATAAATATGACTGCACTTTAAACATGACTATCAATTTTAAGGTACAGAGACATTTGAATGTTTTGTAATACCAAACTTAAAAAAAAAAATGAACTGCAACTCATCCCCCTAGCATTTTTAAGTGTTGGTGTTATTTCTGCATGGACAGATTAATACATTAAATTAAGCCAAGATTTTAAAGACTGGCAAAGTTCTATCATTCTATTTTAAAAAACAAAGATGTTTAGAAACAAAAACAAAAATACAAGTTAGTTGCTTTATGTTACATTTACAACCATTATGTTAAATGTTTTCTTTTCTACAGAAACAGGGTCCTTTATGTCACAACTGCAATTATTTACTGCTAGATGTTTAAAATTACACAGACTAGTGTTCAACTGGAACCTGTTGATGGTGACGTCTTGAGGTTTTCTGAGTTTCAACCTAAGGTGTGCCAGGGACTCTCCTAGGACCACACTTGCAGGGGAAGGGGAGGGAGAGGAAATCACAGATCAAGTTCTTAAGATTGTTTCACTCTCTTCGTGGCTTTCTGTTTCTTGGTGATCTGTTCAAAATTTCATCCTCCTATTGGTTTAAAAGAAAAGAAATTCACTATAATTAGCACATTTTTGAAAAATAAAGAAGTTCACCATATTTTCAAGATCTGCCAAGCTAAGAGTAACTCATCTGAGGAAAAATCAAGAAAAATAATTAGAAGAAAATGCACCAAAAATAATGGCTGTCTCAGAGGTAGCAGACTAATTCAGTTTAGTCTTTTTTGTTCCATAACGTATACTTTTCTCAATCTAACCCATAAACCTTTTCTTAAAAAAGGATAAGGCACTGGGCTTTTACATTATCTTGCTTAATCCTAATCTACTGGCCCATGGGTACATTAGCCCCATTTTGAGGATGAGAAACTGAGGATCCATGAAGACTGAAGACTATCCAAGTAGACTACAAGCCCAATGCTCTTTCTACCCTATCATAAGTTCTTAACATTGTAAATTACCCTATGAAAATACTCCCTTTGCTTAAATGTACCAGCAACTTAACACATGAGGCTGTTTGGGGGATATAAAAAGTATGTGAGATGTGGTCCCTACCTTCAAGAACTGCATTCTTGTGGAGACAGAACACATCCATTGAAAACATAATCAAGATATAAACAGCACTGATCTTTATCAATAGAAAGGCAGAGCTGTGGTAGCTGGAAATGGACAGAGCTTTGAAGGAGGGACTAGACTCAAACACAGAGGTGCTAAAAAGAGTTCCAGGTAAGCCAAGGTACAGTGACTATTCTCTCTCATACCCCATATACCCAACCACCACGAAACCTAGATCCAGAACCTCAACTACTTCTCACACCCTCCTCCTCCGAGCACCCTGCGTAGGGCCACTGTATCTTGCCTGGATTATTATAGGAGCCTCCTAACTGGTCTCCATGATTCTCCCTGGTCTACAGAAAACACAGCAGCCTCAGTAATCAGATCCTGTCACATCTGTGCCCCAAAGCAACAGCTACCCATTTCACTAGGAAGGAAAGCCAAGTCCATACAATGGCCTATGAGTTCCACCTAATTAGGAGCCTTCCCCATTCTCTTTTTCTCCACTCTCTCTCACTCTACGGGCCATACCGGCCTGTGGACAACCACTTAGGTCTCTCTGCCTGGAATACTCTTGCCACTGACATCCTCATGGAAAAGTCCTTTTTCTCTTTCAAGTCTTTGCTCAAATGTTATCTTTCCAATGAGGTCTTCAACATTGTGACCCACCCCACCTCCAACACTTCCAACACCTTTTCCAGTCCTAGTTTTTCATAGCTTATCAGTTCCTAAATATAGTGTCATTTACTTCCTTAGAATGTCTACTGTTTATTGCCTGTTTCCCCCAACTAGAATTTAAGCTCCCCAAAGGCAAGGTATCTTTGTATTATTTGCTGACAATGCCTGGCACAAAATGGGCACTCAATATCTGTTAAATGAAGCCATTAATCCCTGGAAACCAGGGACAAAATATATAGAATGTAGTGATTTGTGCAAGAAATACTTTTCAGGGAACAGCGAGAAGAGGTAGATGAGACAGAACTGTAATAATAATTTAAAGTTCCCATCTTAGAAAGTATTTTATTATTTGTCCTCTACAACCTTCTGCTTAATCCAGAAAGCCGGTTTCAGCACAAAAAAATACTTCTGAGATTCAAATACAGCTTAAAATTATCAAATGAAATGCTGATTTATATACTTACATAACTAAAAATCCCACTTCAACAAAACTGGCACTAAGAGAACTTTTACTGCTACAAGCCATTGTAAACTACCCTATAAAAACATTCCCTTTACTTAAATGTACCTTCGATTTGGAAATACAAAATGCGTAACTCCTTTTTTTTACCTCTGCTTTAGGTTTTCTATCTTCCTCCTCTTGACTGACAGTGCCACCATCTTCTTCAGCATCACTTTTTTGTTTCTCTTCTAAGACAGAAGTTAAACAACTAAGCAAAACCTCATACTTGTTTTGGTGATTAGGCAAATAGCATCAGAATACATCTCGAGATCCAAAAAAAAATCTTTACTGTAACTTGATTGTAAGTGTTTGAAAATAACATCTTAGGGTCTTGGCTTAAAGCAGGGTTTTGGGGTCAACTTCTTACCAAGTTTCTCTTCTGCTTCCTCCTCCTCATCTCCCTTGTCCTTTTCCTCCTCCTTCTCTTCTTCCTCTTCCTTCACATCTGGTTGTGGAGCATCAGTCTTCTTGTACTCCACAGCACTGGGCTGTCTCTGAAATATTCCCCGAAGTGCAACAATTTTGTTTACATTGTCATATAGTATGTTATCGCATAATTACCAAATGCCTACAGGCACTGGCAAAGTTCTGTTTTAGGCTGTATACAGGGGTAGATATATAGAAATGAGTAAGATATCAATTCCTACCCCGAATAGCTTTCTCTTCATTGAATGTGTGTGTGGTTCAAGGTAGAAAGAACAGTATGAACAAAAGGGTCAGGCAGGAAAGTACAGGTCTAAACAGTCAAGTTGACTGAGACACAGAGAGAACAGTGGTAGAGAGTAAGGCTGGAAAAAGAACTTTGGATCCAGTTACACAGTGTTTTGAATGCAAGGTGAAGCATAATCCTCACTCAGAAGTAGAGAGCCTAAACAAGATATTCTTTTTTTATGATTGCATGTAACAAGGGCTAAACAAGAAAAACTAACAATAAGGCTGTAGTACTTCCACATGTATTGTTTTGGGAGGGGGGGTTGGTGAGGGAGGAATGGATAATGAGAAATCAAAGATCTAATTATCAAGTATAATAACAGAAATACCTATGGAAGGAGAAAAAGCTGGTTTGTTCCCAGATAGCTGGTTTTATATCTAAGTTTATTTTTTTTAAGAAAGTTGCTGCCAAATATTACAGAGAGAAATACAGCAGGATAAATAATACTAGCAACCGAGGGGCTATAAATTCTATTCCCATCTGGGCACAATAAATGGCCATTGAGGAGTAGTGAATATAAAATTTCAGAAGTCAACACCAAATGTGGCCCCATCATTACTGAGCTGCTACAAAGAAAACTTCAGGCAACATATCTTCGTTATTTTTAACATCATTAAGAGTTCTTTCTAAAAGTGATGCCAAAAAATAACAACAATAATGATAATTCATACCTTTCCAGAACAGCAGAAGAGGATAACGAGGAACACAGGCAGAGCCACAGTCAAAATGTAGACTACCCAGAGCCACGGGCGCTCTTCAGCGGCCTCAATCATCTGCCCCACTACACCCGGCTGAAAAACAAGGCAGGATTGAAGGTTCTTGCTTTTGAAACCAAATATGGGCTGCACTGTTTGTTCTACGTTCAATTATGGCACAGCACTGCTCAGGCTCCTCCTTTTTCAAAGAGTCCAAGCCAAGATGTCCATACAACGTAAAAATAAAATTAGAGAAATGCTTCCATCTTCCTGCTCTCCTTATCAAGGTGATTTCACTTTCATAGGTACCAAAGCTGGCATT
>NW_012152663.1:391343-393349 GCF_000956105.1 Propithecus coquereli | reverse complement strand
TTCAACCAGCAATTCACTTCTAGATAACTACCCTAGATCTCTCCTCTGAGCTCCAAATACTTACTACATACATTCAGGCATCTATACGGATGATTGCGGCAGCACTGACTCTAAAAGGAAAACTGACAATCCACCTAAATGGCCACCAACAGGAGAACAGCTAAAGGGCAATTTTTTTAAGTGAAATTTTTATTTTATCTCATTGTTTGCACAATTAAAAATATATTAAAAAACAGAAAAACATACATCTAGTATATGCATATAGATAGACCTATACCTTAAAGTTTGACAAAGTGGAAATTAATGATTATAAATAATTTTACTAGTATAAAGAAAGGGTCCAAGGGGGTACATTTAATAGACCTGAAACTTCATAACGTCACTACGTATATCCTTACCATCTCACTTGAGCCTCAGACTTTTTACAGTTGAAGACATTAAGCTAAGCAGTGAGCTGTTCTTATGTGGTTGGGGGTACCAGCTCCTCTCACAGTCCTCTTATCCACCCCGTCACACAGATTGCCAAGCCTGAGATTTGGATCTTGTGACTAAAGCACCCTGCCGCCCGACAGCAAGGTGCCCAAATCACAAGTTTTCCATTTCTCTTTCCTGTTTCTAAACATAGTTATAAAGCAATTATAAGAGCTATTCCCTCCAGTTTCTAGATTTATCTTTGCAGCACCTAACCGATTAAGCTCTCTCTCAATTTATGTTCACTTTCTGCTTTTAATTCAACAGCTTGAATATAACAATCATCCTGGCAGCCTCACTGCAGACAAAACTTCTATCTGAATGCAAACAGATCAATGAAAGCAACTCAACCATCAAGAAGCACAAACCTGGTAGTTAGGATTGTCCATCATAGGAGGCTTCCATTTGCCCTTATAATTGGGGTTGTCAATCATAGGTCGTTGCCAGACACCACACCCAGGGGCTGACTCACACTTTGGGTTGGCAATCTGAGGAGCCTCCCATTCTCCATCCATGTCTTCATCCCTTTGGAGATACAAAAACAACAAATTACAAATGGATTCTGTGATACATGACTATGAATAGCTCGCTGGCCAATGCTCCCCTGAGATCCTACTGAAATGTTTTCACAGTGTCATACAATGGAAGACCATCTTCTCTTGTTTCTGTATTTCCAGTAACAACAGTTTTTCATGACAGATGCATTAAAAAAAAAAAAGGTGAAATGTAATTAAATTCATCAAGCTCTACCCTAAAATTTGGGCACTTGGCTGTATTTAAGTATTAAATTTTACTTCAATTTAAAAAGACAGGCCAGGAGTGGTGGCTCATGCCTATAATCCCAGCACTCTGGGAGGCTGAGGCAGGAGGATCACTCGAGGTCAGGAGTTCGAGACCAGCCTGAGCAAGATCGAGATCCTGTCTCTACTAAAAATAGAAAGAAATTAGCCAGACAACTAAAAATATATAGAAAAAATTAGCCAGGCATTGTGGCGCATGCCTGTAGTCCCAGCTACTTGGGAGGCTGAGGCAGAAGAATTGCTTGAGTCCAGGAGTTTGAGCTTGCTGTGAGCTAGGCTGACACCACAGCACTCTAGGCCGGGCAACAGAGTGAGACTCAAAAAACAAAAAAAAAAAAAACTAAAAAGATAATTTATTCTCTTCTTCTGATGGCTATGAAGAAATAAATAAATAAATAAAAGAAAAAAAGACAATTTAAAAAGTTATCTGAAACTCTTACCAATCCTCTGGCTTCTCTGCATCTGGATCAGGTATATATTCAGGCTCATCATCTAACCAACCTTCAGGTTTTGTGGCTTCTTCATCTGGAATCTTAGCAGGGGCATCTTCATCCCTTAAACACAAAAGAAAAAGCCAGTTATGACAACCCTGGCCAGTGGATCAGAGTACTCCCACTTTGTGAATCTGAAACAGAACATTCTAAAAATATTTAGGGCCCTGTAATCCCAGCATTCTGGGAAGCCATGGTGAGAAGATCACCCAAGGCCAGGAGTTTGAGACCAGCCTGAGCAACA
>NW_012152663.1:387887-391293 GCF_000956105.1 Propithecus coquereli | reverse complement strand
AAAAAAAAAAAAAAAAAAACCCCATCTAAAGAATCATCAAAGGATTTGACTAGACATTTCTCCAAAGAACATATACAAATGACCAATGAGCACATGAAAAGATGCTTAACATCAATACTCATCAGAAAAATGCAAATCAAAACCACAATACCACATCACACCCACAAAGTGGTTATAATAAAAAAGACTGATAAAAATAAGTGTTGATGAGGATGCAGAACCCCTCATACACTGCTGGCGGGAAAGTAAAATGGTGCAGCCACTTTGGAAAATAGTTTGGCAGTTCCTCAAAAAGTTAAACAGAGTTATTACCACGTGACCCAGCAATTACACTTTTAGGTGGCAATGAAAATATGTATCTACACAAAAACTAGTATTTGAATACTCATAGCAGCATTCTATATAACCACAGCCAAAAAGGAGAAACAACCTAAACGTCCATCAACTAAAGGGTGGATAAATAAAATGTGGCATTATCGACGCAATGGAATATTATTCAGTCATAAATGAAGTACTGATACATGCTTCAATATGGACGCACCTTGACAACATTATGCTAAATAAAAGAAGCTAGTCACAAAAGGTCACATATTGCATGATTCCATTTACATGAAACGTACAGATGGACAAATACAGAGAGGTAGCAGAGTAGTGGTTGCCAGAGGCTGGGGGAAGGGAGAAATGGGGAGTGACTGCTTAATGAGTACAGGTTTCTTTTGGGTGATAAACCTAGTTAAGGAATATAATACTGAACAAGGCTGACTCCAAATCTAATGTTCACCAAATATACAAATAAATTAAGCATATGTACTAGTGCAGTATAAAATTTCAGGTACATATATCTTACCTTTCAGGGAAGAAAAAGATTATCTAGAATTTAATTGCTAAGCATAGGAAGATACTTTTACAAAGGGTAAGAACAATTTATTTCTTTGTTGAAATTCTAACACTTCCGGAAGTGACTGTACTGGATTTCAAATATAGCCAAATATGACAGTCTGACCCCCTATCTTCATTTCTCATCACTCTCCAATTTGAATCCTACATAAAACGTCATATAATACTCTAAATTGTCCAGGGAGGCAGCTCAGGCCTGTAATCCCAGCACTTTGGGAGGCCAATGTGGGAGTATCGTTTGAGCCCAGGAGTTCAAGACCAGCCTGAGCAACATAGCAAGATCCCATCTCTACAAAAAAATAAAAAAAATTAGCCAGGCATGGTGGCATGTGCCTAGAGGCCTAGCTACTCAGGAGGCTGAGGCAGGAGGATCACTTGAGCCCAGAAGTCTGAGGTTACAGTGAGTTATGATGACACCACTGTCATCCAGCCTGGGTGACAGAGTGAGATCCTATCAAAAAAAAAAAAAAAAACTTCTCTCATGCATGTCTAGATCATTCCCACTCCATTTTTGCACATAATGTTCTTCAACCAGGAATATCCTCCTCTTCCATCCTCACCACTTAGTTAACTCTCATTTTGCTTTTAAGTCTCAATTTAATTTGCCCCGCTCCCAGAAACCATGCCTGGGTTAGGCACACCTGGTGCTCTGGTCCCCTAGTAGCACCTTCTTGTGGACCTTTACCATAACTACACACCAATTTTATTTACTTGCCTTACAACTGGACTTGGAGCTCTGGGTAGGCAGATGGTAGTTCCTGTGCCTTTGTATTCCACTGCCCAACACAGAGCAGAGATCTCTAAGTATTGTTTTAAATAGGAAATAGGAAAAAGGTTACTTTTCAATTTAAAATTTAAAATTTCAGAACTTTAACTTTAAATGTGAATTGAAGCAGCACTAGAATGGCCAGGCCGTAAGACCTGACGTTCTGCCACAAACTGACCACAGGCAATCTGCATAACCAATTTCATTCAGCATTTTGTGATTTATAAAGTGGTACAACGATCTAGATCAGGGGTCCCCAACCAATGGTGAGTTGTGTAATTATTTCATTATATACTACAATGTAATAACAATAGAAATAAAATGCACAATAAATGTAATACACTTAAAACCATACTAACCCCACCCCCCGCACTGTCCCCAGTCCACGGAATAATTGCCTTCCATGAAAACAGTACCTGGTGCCAAAAAGGTTGGGGACCACTGATCTAGATGATGACACTATGGCTTCTTTCCAGCTACAACAGTCTACATTTTTTCCTACAGTTTAGACCGCATCATAGATTGTTGCAATTATCAGATCTTACTCAACCAGTATTTGGTTGCTCAAGCCATGTGGAATATACAAAATGCTCCCTTATACTCAAAGACAGGCCCCCAAGACTCACCAGTCATCTGGCTTGACAGCATCTGGATCTGGTATTTTTGGTCTTTCATCCCAATCCTCGGGTTTCCGGTCTTCTGGGTCCTCAATTTCACGTGAAGGATTCACAGCAGGAGTCATGTCGTTTAGCAGATTTCCACTGTTCACAACAGACTGGTCAACTAATATTTCAAAAGTATTATCTGGATTCAAGACTGAAAAAAAAAGTTAAATGCAATTAAAAATAGTTAACTAACCACGCACTCCCAAGCTCTCTTTACCATAAACCAAGAGATGGTGGTGTCTCACAGGGAGCAGCAACACGGAAAACATGGAGCAAAGATCACAGGCACGAGGGCCGTAACAGGATCACCAATGCCTGGCTCTTGGGGCCTTGGGCAACTTGACCCCCTTTTCCTTTCCTGTTTTTCTTTTTTTTGGAACCACCTTTGAACCCCCTTTCCTAATCTGCAAAATTAGGTGCTAGATCCTCAGGTTTCTAGGAATTATAACAAGTAATAGCTAAAATTTATAACACCAAAAGACTGCACTCATGTACAGTAAGAACATCAAAAAAATCTATAAAAATTAACTTAATTATTGATCTGGCACAAAATGGGCACCAGTCAGCAGACAAGTAAGTATATTTATCATAACCACCTCCCAGTAGAAAAGGCCCACTTCTTCATTTTTTAATAGAGCTGGTATTATTGCCATGTACATTACCAAATATCTGAATTACACAAACCTTTTATTTATTAAAACACATTTACTCATGGTTGTACTTTTGAAGTCCAATAGAGAATGGAAACACGATTTTAAATCCATAAAAGCATCGTAAGGGTGATTTATGTTTAAGCCTGGATCCCACACCAGAATGCCTAATAGGCAGCTGACCAAATTACAGCACAACCACACAACGGGACACTATGCTGCTGTTAACAATGACATGAGGATACATTCTTTCGTGGGAAGATTTTCACACTTTTGTATAGTTAACAAAATGAGATATGCAGCATATTTAACTTTGTAAAAGTTATACACATAGGTTTATATATATAGGGACAAATACACATCACAATGTTGATATTTCAGATAATTTTACATTTTTGTGTATTTTTTCATTGGTATATCGTAGTTAT
>NW_012152663.1:381571-385955 GCF_000956105.1 Propithecus coquereli | reverse complement strand
TAAGATGCTTAAATTCACCCCAAAATCCCTATTGTAACATATACTCTCATAATTTTTTCTACATAGACTAAAAGTTTTATAATAAGATGTCTTCTGACATTACTCTTTCTAGAAACCTTTTATCATACAAGTATTTCACTTACTGAACAATGAGAGGCTTGGTATCAAACACAAAGGGCTTGTTCAGTTTAGCAGAGATGGCATGATGCTTGGCCCGAGACATCAATACAAGTCCTTTATCACCTGGAAGCTTTGATTCTTTCATCTCATCTACCTCCCATTTTCCTACAAGACAACACAAAAAAGCTCCACACCTCTGAAGGTCCCTTAAATGGTAACAACAAACTAAATTCCCAAGTTATATAAGTCTATCATACTGACAAATTTTTAACATATTCCATTTATCTATGGGAGTTAGCCTATTAATACTAAACACATATATGCGTATATTTGACAAATATTAGGGTATGAGGTTTTTTCACTTGTAGCTTATTTATTATACCACTGCCTAGAAAAGACCTTCTACTAATATTTCCAACATTAGCTGCATAGGTGATTACAGAGGTATAACACTACTAAATATGAGGCAACACACAAAGATGGCAAAACTTCCAAAGGAAAATCTTGAGGCTTATATCTCCTTTTAAACTAGTCTTAAGAAATGCCATGCAGACAACATGTCAAACTTCTGTGTGCTATTATATCTGAACAAAATGTAATTCTCACCATCATATTTGGCAATTTCATCATCAGTATCATCTTTCTTGGCTTTGGATAAAATCCACCTATAATTAAAGACAAACCTCAAAATTAAGATTCAAATGACAGTTCGCCTGTGAAGAAAAACAATGTAAATGCTCATAAAAAAAGGACTTTATCCTGCTCTTCTTAGCCTACTTAACCACTCTGCTCTCAACTTTTAAATGCCATATAAGTAGTATTGATAACATTATATTCAACTCACAAACCTATAAGAAGTACCAACCTATGAAATAATTCCCTTTTTTTAAGACTCAAGAGAAAAAAATTTTCTCAAAGAATAAAATATAGGGTGGAGTACGGGAAGGAAAGGAATGTTCTCCTAAATGGACGGGAACACTGGAGATATAAAAGTGAGACATTTCACTGTGTAAGATGCTATCCAGAAAGGAATCCACTTTTCCCCACCTTATTTTGCCTCTAAGAATTTTTCCCCCTAGGAAACACTTACCCTGACAGAGTCCCTCTGTCAAAGGAATCAGCAAAATATACTTCCCCTGTCGGAACTGGAGCTTTATAGGTGACCTGTGTTAAATATATAAATGAATTTAAAAAGCAACATGCCTTTTTTTATGAGATTTTATTTTCTTGGTGTGCTTCCTATTGTCATAAAACTTTCATAGCCGGCATTCAAATTGGATCTATATACCCAGCCTTTGGCAAGATAGAACAAAGGCTGTGAGAGAGATCAATAGGTTATTTTAGCAAACTTTCCTTTCTCTTTGAGAAGGATTCAAATCTACCTGCATAACTTTTTTTCTTTTTTTAGAGATGGGGTCTTGCTATGTTGTCCAGGTTGGACCTGAACTCAAGCGATATTCCCACCTCAGCCTCTCAAGTAACTAGGACTACAGGTGCACCCCACCATACCCCACTGTCTTCAAACTTTTATCATCTCAAGAGGTAAGAGGAATAGATTCAAACACTTCAAACCTTTGGAGATGGAGGAGGAGTGCTGGTATCTGACTTTGAGTCTTCTACCTCTTCAATGACATCGTCAAGGTCATCCTCAATATCAATCACATCATCATCATGTCCATCATGAGCCTGAAGGACAGCGGTTCCAAGGGCCAGTAACATACACAGTAACCACTTCCCTTCCATGATCTACATATAAAAAGAGTAAAATAAGTTAAACATATTGCCTCCTATCTTAAACTTCATAATGACCACTAACCTCTCTCATTTAAAACTAAAGCTTTCAAATCAGAGCTAAAAGGAACTTTACTATGAGTATTTAATTTATAGATAAGGAAAGAGAGCCCAGAGAGATTAAGAGGGTTTCCTAAAATCAGTTAAGATTCAATTTCAAGAATATTTCAAAATAAAACTCAAACATACACAACTGTCCCCATAGAGAATATCATACTGGCCACACAGATCTAGGATATTCAAATACAATTCCCAACTAATCTCTTGCATTTGTAAAGTGCTTTACAATGGATAAAAGCCCTTTCACATACTAATATATAATGCATACTGATGAAAATATTATAATGAAATGATAACAGGCGATAACTAGCCTCACATTAATGACTTAATATGGATACCGCTATTATTGTCCAAAGATCAAGTGTAGACATGTTTTCAAACTTGTGTTTTTAGACTCAAAAACAAAAATATTAAAGCAAGAACCAGCTACTTTTATTTTCTAACCACTTAAGTGTTCTGTGTATGATATTAGACTGTCCAGGTGGCAGTGGGCTCTTTCCAAGGACCATAGATCAAAACCAATAAAAACTGAGCCACATAGATGCACAAAATGATTTGGTAGTAGGTGGATTTTCGTTTGGGGCCTGAGAAAGTAGAGCCAAGAGGCTGGGGAAAAAACAAGTAGAAGGTATAAAAATACGTGATAAACACACAGGGCATGCTTTTTCCTTACTTCCTGTGCCCACACAGTCCCCCAATCAACCCTAGTCTTTCATTCTTCTGCATTACCAACATCAAGAGACTTACTGGTACCTTGTATTACTATGGCGTCTAGTTTCTTCTTCCTCTTTCAAGCCATCCTACACCCAGATGACAGGCTTACCCAAGTTCTCTTTAATGAGAGTCCATGTTTGCAAAAATCTAAGTCCTCTAGTTAGCAGTCAGAACCCTCTCCCTCCGTAGCTGCTCTCCATGGTATTTCCCTAAGAATCCTCCACTCCCTCTGGTCTAGACATTTCCCATATGCACACCAAGGTTTGTTATTCATTTTCCCCTCTGCTCCCTTAACATTCCATTAAAAAAACTAAAATGCACACCAGAAGTATTGTTTTCCTCTTAATTTTCTCTTTTGACAAACTCTATGGATTCTGCTCCCCTTTCTCCCCAACTGCCACAGCCTACTTTTGCCCACTAGTTTGCTTTCTTCCCAGGCTATGTTCCTTTCCATATTCTGAAATAAGAACATGAGCCCAAGGTTTTAGCTAAAAATCACTATGTAAAGATATCGTAACAAGAACATTCAAGTCTGAAAACTCAAAAAAAAAGTTTTTATGAAGCTTTTACTAAAAGTGTAATCAAGCTCTATCATACAATATTCAACAAGTGATTGACAGGAATGTGGAAAAGTCAGAACTCTTGTGCACTGTTGAAGGGATTGTAAAATGGTGCAGCTGCTACAGAAAACAACTACAGCATGATCCGGTAATCCCAATTCTAGGTGTATATCCAAAATAAACAAGAGCAGAGTCTCCAAGAGATATCTGCACACTCATGTTCATAGCAGCACTACTCACAACAGCCAAGAGGTGGAAGAAATTTTAAATATCCATCAACAGATGAAAGGATAAACAAAATACTATACACATACAATGGAATACAATTTAACCTTAAAAAGGAAGGAAATCAGCCAGGCACCGTGCTCATGCCTGTATTCCCAGCACTTTGGGAGGCAGGAGAATTGCTTGAAGCCAGGAGTTTGAGACCAGCCAGGGCAACATAGTGAGACCGTGTCTCTCCAAAAAAAAAAAAAAAGAATTAAAAAAAAGGAAGGAAATTCTGTCACATGCTATAATATGGATGAACCTACAAGACATTATACCAAGTAAAATAAGCCAGCCACGAAAGAACAAATACTATATGATTCCACTTATATAAGGTATATAAAGTAGTGAAATTCACTGATATGGAAAAGGAGAATGGTGGCTATCAGAGGATGAGGGGAAGGAGCAAAGGAGAGTTGTTAATGGGTATAGAGTTTCAATTCTGCAAAATGAAAAAGTTCTGAAGATGTTTCACAAGTGTTCATATGCTTAGTATTACTACACTGTACACTGAAAAATGGTTAAGATGGTAAATTTCATGTGTTTTTTTACCAGAACTTTTTAAAAACAAACTTTTTTAAAAGAACAAGAAAGGAAGGAAGGAAGACAGGCAAAGCTGAGCCTAATTTTTGGTCTCTTATTTACAACGGAGCAAGAGAGACCTTTATTTTTCGGGCTAAGGCCCTCCCCCACCCTCAAAGAAAGAAAACCTAAATTAACAGGGCTCCGTCATAAACTTAGCTAGCCCACTGATCCATGGAAGCCATTTGACCAATTAAGTTCCTAGAAAAATGTAAATCAACTTATTCTAATGCAAAACTCCAAATTCCTTATAAACTTTATAATCATTTAAAGTGAGTGAGTGGCCGGGC
>NW_012152663.1:379691-380776 GCF_000956105.1 Propithecus coquereli | reverse complement strand
CGTCTCTACTAAAAATAAAAAGAAATCAGCCAGACAACTAAAAATATAAAAAATTAGGCAGGCGTGGTGGTGCACGCCTGTAGTCCCAGCTACTCAGGAGGCCGAGGCAGGAGGATCGCTTGAGCTCAGGAGTTGGAGGTTGTAGTGAGCTGTGATTGTGCCACTACTCTCTAGCCTGGGAGACAGAGTGAGACCCAGTCTCTAAAATAAATAAATAAAACAATGTGGTACAGGTTGAGTATCCCTAATCCAAATATCCAAAACCTGAAATGCTCCAAAACCAGAAACTTTGAGCACCAACGCAACACTCAAAAGAAGTGCTCATTGGAGTATTTCAAATTTTGCACTTTTGGATCAGGGATGCTGAACTCTAAGCGTAATGCAAATATTCCAAAACAAAACAAAACAAAAAAATCCAAAATCTGAAATAATCTGAAACTCAAAACACTTCTGGTCCCAAGCATTTCAGATAAGGGATACTCAACTTATACTACTATCATCTGTTAGAATGGCTAAAATCCAAAAACCTAGCAAGGATGTATAAAGCAACAGGAACTCTACTGATAGCTGGTGAAAATATAAAATAGTACAGCAACTTTGGAAAACAGTTTGGCAGATTCTTAAAAAGCTAAACATAGTCTTACCACACGATTCAGCAATCATGCTCCTGGGCACCAAACTGATCCGAACTTACAGACATATGAGAACCTATACACCAATGTTTATGGCAGCTTCATTCATGATCACCCCAAACTGGAAGCAACCAAAATGTTCTTCAATAGGTAAATGGACAAACTGCAGTATATCCATACAATGGAATATGGTTCAGCAGTGAAATGAAATGAGCTATCAAGCCACAAAAAGACATGGATGAATCTTAAATGTATGTTGCTAAGTGTAAGAAGCCAGGCTGAAAAAAGAACATGCTATATAAATCCAATTATATGACCTTCTAAAAAAGGCAAAAATAAAGACAGTAAAAGATCAGTTGCTGCCAAGGGGTTTGGGAGAGGGAATCAGGTTGAATAGGTAAAGCACAGCAGATTTTTACAGGCACTGAAATTATTCTTTTTTTTTTTTTTTTT
>NW_012152663.1:367078-378476 GCF_000956105.1 Propithecus coquereli | reverse complement strand
CAAAGACAATTTATGTAACCGAAGGATTTATATCCCCATAATACTCTGGAAAACAAAAAAGTTGTTTCCCATTGATATACAGATCAACAATTCTGACATTGCTATACATGTATATTGTAATTGAACAATTAAATGGGTGGTGGATGGTGAGAGCTACTTTTTCACTGTTGAAGTGAGAATTTACAGATAAGCAAGAGAAGGGGACTAGAGGAATCCATATGGTAATGGAAGAGAACTGGAGACATGAGTACAAATTTATGTTCAGCTTAATATGCAGAGGGTTACATATGGAAGTATTTGTAGATATGTGCATGTATACCAGTTATGATGCCCACATATACTTCCTTGCTGTCAGTTGGTAGAGCCTAGAAGAAAACTATATTCCAGCAGCAATAAAGACATCTAATACCAAGATCTTAGTTTCTAATATCATTCTCCAAAAAAGACAAAGACACTCCTTAGAGAAATGGCTGATTCTATAAGTGGGGCAGGAAATATGTAAGACAAGCCTGGAGCATCATGTAGTGTCAGAAAGTAAAGTGCTCAAAAACAAAGAAACAAAATCTTCAAATTGAAGATCAAAAAGAAAGAAAAAAACAAAAAAAAATGGGATATGTTACAAGAACCTACTGAAAGAGTTCTCGATGGCTGAAACTGGAACAGTCTGAGCAAAAAAATAAGTGGCACCAGATTACAACCCAAAGTATACATACCTATGAGTCCATACTGATACAAATACATAACCAAATAAATAATTAAATGGGTAAGAAAGGACAAATTTCCCATGCAAAATTCCAAGTAATTGATGTAGATACTCTGCCTTCAAGGAGATAGACTGTTAACTCCCCACTCCTGACCTGGGAGCTGCACATAGTGACATCCTTCCAAAAAGTACTGTATGAAAAGAGGGGAAAAACACAGACTGACTTTGCAGCAGAGAAATCGGGCAAACACTACCTCAACCAGGTGGTCAAGGCCAACATCAAGAGTGATAGGTCATATCAACTGATACAATGTGACGAAGATGGCAATTTAACTCCTGTGGTCTTCCTCCCAAAGACCCATGTCCCTAGTCTAATCATGAGGGGAAAAAAAAGCAGACAAATCCCAGTAGAGGGACATCCTACAAAATACCTGACCAGTACTCCTCAAAAACGTTAAGGTTATCGAAAAACAAGGAAAGTCTGAAAAATCGTCACAGCTAAGGAGTCTAAAGAGGCATGATGACTAAACACAATGTGGTATCCTGGAACAGAAAAGGACAGCAGTGGGGGCGCGGGGGGTGGCATGTGCCTGTAGTCCCAGCTCCGTGGAAGGCTGAGGCACCAGTACAGCATGAGCTCAGGAGTTCAAGTCTAACCTGGGCAACACAGCAAGACCCTGTCTCTAAAAAAATAATGATAATAAACAGAATTAAAAAATAATTAAAGGAAGGTAGGAAAAGCAAAGGAAATCTTAAGTATAGACTTAATATCATCAGTATCGGTATCAATATTTGTTCATTAATTGTAACAAATGTACCATACTAATTTAAGTTGTTTTTTGGGAGGTTTTTGTTTGTTTTTGAGACAGGGTCTTGCTCTGTTGCCTGGGCCAGAGTGCAGTGTTGTCATCATAGCTCACTGCAGCAACCTCAAACTACTAGGCTCCAACGATCCTCCTGTCTCAGCCTCCTGAATAGCTAGTACTACAGGTACGTGCCACCACACCCAGCTAATTTTTCTATTTTTTGCAGAGACAGGGTCTCCCTATGTTGCTCGGGCTAGTCTCGAACTCCTGGCATCAAGCAATCTTCCCTCCTTAGTCTCTCAAAGTGCTAGGATTACAGGCATAAGTCACTGCGTACAGCCTGTTTTTTGTTTTTAAAAGACATGGTCTCACTCTGTCTCCTAGGCTGGAGTGCTGTACAAGAACACAGCTCACTGTAGCCTTAAACTCTTTGTCTCAAGCAATCCTCCCACCTAAGCCTCCTGAATAAGTTGTTAAAAATAATAGGGAAAAGTAGGTGTGAAGTATACAGAAATCCTCTGTACTATCTTTGCAGTTTTTTTACACTCTGTAATTGTTCCAAAAACTAAGTTAATTTTTTAAAAAACAGGATGTTCCACTATTATGCTTCAAGTGATTGAGCCCCCATCCCTCCAACAAAAAATCCTGGGGCTGAAATATACTATAGGAATCTAGTCTAACTCTCCTTGTTGAGGAAAAGCTGAGGTCCAGAGAGTGATATGCCGAAAATCACACAGCTACTGGCAGAATAAGGGTCAGAAGCCAAGGTTTCTGACTCCCAGTACAGTGCACCCTACTCGCTAATTCTATACCACTTTTGTCTTAAAGACACAAAATGGTTTTTCATATATTTTAACCTCTATGAGGATTTCACAACTTTTTTCCCATCTTAAGTCTTCATTTGTCTTTACATTTATTGACTGTTAAAACAGACAGCATTCTTTTCTGTTGTCATCCATTGTTTCTAAGATTACGGAAAGGAAATACATAGCAAGTAGCTCAAGAACAAAGCAACAATGCTTTTAAAAAACAAACAGCACAGTTCTCCCTACCCCAAAGCTATAGAGCAAGTGGTCACTAGATCTGGAATGTTCAGAAATTACTTTTAAACCAATTAATACTTTCCTGTAGTAAAGAAACACCACCTTTCCTAGAATTCTCTATTTCCCAGCTTGTGCTAAAAGATAGGTGAGCTCCTTCCTCTAGGGCAAGGTTTCTCAAATTCCACTGTTGCAGTTTCCCTCGTACTTTCATTTTCTGCTTAAAAGCCATCACTTTCTTACTTTCTTGGAACACTTCATTCACTGGTTTTCTTTTAGGAGCCATTTTCTCTCTCTTTCTCACACTCACACACACAGACACACACACACTTATATACACACAAATATTTTTTTGAGACAGGGTCTGTGTTGCCCAGGTTAGAGTCCAGTGGCATCATCAAAGCTCACAGCAACCTCAAACTCCTGGGCTCAAGCGATCCTCCTACCTCAGCCTCCCAAGTAGCTGGGACTACAGGCACGTGCCACTACTCCCAATTTTTCTTCTTTTTTTTTTTTTGTGGAGACAGGGTCTCACTCTTGCTCAGGCTGGTCTCAAACTCCTGGCCTCCCAAAATGCTATGATTACAGGCATAAGCCACAGTGCCTGGCCTGGAAACAGAATTTTTTAAAAATAGATTGAGGGTGACCTTGATGATATCGCATATATCTGCCCATGTTGGCTGGCTTTATGAATAAACTCTGGTTTATTAGTTTATTAGTTCTACTAATCAAGTTTTTGAGTTTAATTTAGTATCAGGATAAACTTACAATATTATAACCTATCTCTTATCTAACTTACAAAAATGCATACAAATTTGTTAGTACTACTTAAGACTCACACTAGACTTTTCCTTGTATTAAAAAAAGTCAAAAAAGGTAAATTTCCAAAATCAATTACTGACATAAAATTGCACAGAACTATATACACACCACATAAATACATAGAAACTGGTGAAATCCAAATCAGGTCTATAAATTGTACCAATGTCAACTTCCTGGTTTTGATATTATACTACAGTCAGCCACCATTGCGGGAAGGTGGATGATGGGTACAAGGGACCTCTCTGTAATATTTTTACAACTTCTTGTGGGACTGTAATTACTTAAAAATTAAAAGTTTTTTAAAAAACATATTACTGGATCAGTGAAAATGGTTCTTTAGAGTTGATGAAAGTTGTCTAGAAACAAACTTAAAATTGACCTGGTCCTCTAAAGCTGTGAGCCGAGGACCAATACTGGTACCTGGCCTATTAAGAACCAGGCACACACCAGGAGTGGCAGGTAAGCGAGCGAAGCTTCATCTGCATTTACAGCCGCTCCCCATCGCTCGCATCACTGCATAAGCTCCGCCTCCTGTCAGATCAGCAGGGGCATTAGATTCTCACAGGAGCAGAACCCTACTGTAAACTACAAACTGCGCATGCAAGGGATCTAGGTTGACAATCTAGTGCCTGCCGATCTGAGGTAGAGCTGAGGCAGTGATGCTAGTGCTGGGGAGCGGCTGTAAATACAGATTATCATTAGCAAAGAGGTAAACCATCTGCCCTCCCCTCCATGGAAAAATTATCTTTCACGACACCAGTCCCTGGTGTCAAAAAGGTTGAGGACCACTGCTCTAAAGCACAAAACTATAAAGGAAGATTCAGAAATATGATCTGGATTAGAAATTTGAGCTTGATATGAGGTAAGTATTTTTCCCTTCTTTTCAATTAAGAAGAGTTTTGATTTTGGTAATCAAATATAATTATCTATCTGTACCCAGGTAAAAGATTCTCTATCTTCTAGGATCACAGATAACAAATGTGAACAAATACACACAAAGCCAAGAAAATACAGGCCAAACATGTACACATTTATAACATACAGCTTTCTGGTTTGATTCCCAAAGACCGAGCAGAAAGGCCCAGGGCTCAAATCCTCAGATCAGAAGCAATTTTCAAGATTAGCTAATCTCACATTTAATATTTCAATCCACTTTTCTGAAAGAGTGAATTAAATTCTAGAGATGGAAGCTTTTTATTTTAAAGCTGACGATTCAGAGAATTTATTCCTCATACACAGGGCAGCATGGTGCATGTGGTGGAATAACTTGTCAAGTCAGAGAAACCTGGGTCCCAGTCTCTCCAGGTCCTCTGGGTGGCCCTGGTCAACTTATTTAACTCCAGAAGTCCTCTCTCCCTATTTTACAGATGTGGATAATAGTACTGCTGCCTCGAAGGCTTGTTATGAAAATATAAAAAGGTAATATAAAGTCTACCAGAGTCCAGTACTTCATAGGCATATTCAAATGTTTTGTTCTTTGAAACACAATTCGTACAATCACAGTGAAAAATTTTAAATTCTCATACCTGACCAAAAGGTCTAATATGCCTGAATGATTTTACATAACAAGCTGTATGATTTTACATGACAAGAAAAACTTGCTTTCTTCCAATTATGTTATACGATTTCTTCTTAACTCTTCCTTGCAACAGTGTATATGTAATTTTAGCATTTGGATATGGAAATTTTTGTGTTTATCTGCTATTTATTCCTGCTTCATCAAATAATTACTTTTCTTTGTGAATTTTCCTAAATTAACATTTTTTGATTACAATTCTGTTCTCAGCACACTTTTTTTTTTCCCAGCGTCTCACTGTCACCCTGTGTAGAGTGCAGTGGTGTCATCATAGCTCACAGCAACCTCAAACTACTGGGCTCAAGTCAAGTGATCCTCCTGCCTCAGCCTCCCAAGTAGCTGGGACTACAGGCTCACACCACCACGATTGGCTAATTTTTTCTATTTCTGGTAGAGAACTGCGTCTCACTTTTGCTCAGGCTGGTCTCAAACTCCTGAGCTCAAGTTTTCCTTCCGCCTCTGCCTCCCAGAGTGCTAGGATTACAGGCGTGAGCCACCACGCCTGGCCTCAGCACACATCCTTAAAAAAACAGTCCATATTATTTTACTATACACATTTAATAACATACATGAAACTTCAACTGAACGCAAATATTCTATTTTTTAACAGAAGTAGGCATACTCTGCATCTATTTCAGCAAATCCAGACAACTATTTAGATGAACTTTAGGAATGGCCAAATACCTAAAGAAATAGTAAATTTCTCACTTCTTAAAGGCAGAAACTTTATCCTCAATAAAGGTCCTCTCAGAAAAAAGATCATTAAAACAATCGTGGGCTCAAATTATTTTCAGGTTTCTTCTTAGATTTTATCTTTTCAAGTGAAAAGATCATTTCTTTATCTCTGAATCAGGCTAAGGAAGTCCCTTTCTACTGATAGTTTGTTGAATGTTTATCATGAAAGGGTGTTTCTGTCTAACTACTGAAATGATCATGTGGTTTCTGTTCTTTATTAATGTGGTGTATTACAATACATTCATTTCTATACGTTGAACCAACCTTGCATTCCTGGGATAAATACCAGCTGGTCGTGGTGTATCGCCCTTTTTATATGTTGCTGGATTTACTTTCTTAGCATTTTAGTGAAGATTTTTGCACCGTTTTCAGAAAAGATACTGGTCTAGCTGGGCACAGTGGTATGCCTCTATAATCCCAGCTACTCAGGAAGCAGGCAGGAGGATAATTTGAGCCCAACAGTTAGAGGCCATCCTGGGCAACACAATGAGACCCTGTCTTAAAAAAAAAAATGGGGGAGATATTGGTTTATGGTTTTCTTTTTTTGTGAAGTCTTTGTCTTATTTTGATATTATCAGGGTAATATTGACCTCACAGAGCTAGTAGGGAAGTGATCCCCACCCTTCATTTTTTCAAGAGTTTGTGAAAGATTGGTGTTAATTCTTCCCTAAGTATTCAGCAGAATTCACCAGTGAAACAAGCCATTTGGGTCTCTGCTTTTATTTGTGAGACTATCTTTCAAAAGAAATTAAGAAATTTGAGCCCTAATTCCTTTAATCCATGAGAAATTGGAAAGAGGAATAGAAAAAATGACATAGTCTAACATTCTTCATTGTTTTTAAAAAATACTAGCTGAGTTTTAAAATAGGAGGTGTAAAAGGAAAAAGAGGTAGTCTTTCATGTAAGCTATCTAATATACACTTTTAAAATTTTGTGTTGTGGTTTGCAGACACTTTAGGTAATCTAATAACCCCTGCAAGAACCCGAGAAGACTCTATCCCCATTCTACACGAGGACACTAAAACTAAGAGAAATTACATTATCCATTCAAAGTCAAAGACAGAGATATAGCAGTGTTCATGAGCTAGAACTCAAGTCAGCTCAAGGAACCCTGGATGACTACTTAATAACCTGTCATCTTGGTGAATTACTAACCTTTGGGTGTCAGTTTCCTCAACTCTAAAATGACAATTAACAATATCTACCTCTTAGAACTGCTGTATAAACAAAATGTATATAAAGTGCTTATAACAGTGCCTGGTTTACAGCACGTGCTCAACATTAACAGTCATTATTATTATTACTAGATGTTGCTCAGTAACATAATATTTTTCATTTGGGATACTCAACTGATAAATATAACGCAAATCTCCCCAAATCCAACATCAAAATCAGAAACAATTCTGACCCAAGCATGTTAGATAAAGGACACTCAACCTATACTACTTTTACTACCGTATGCATCCAGTCAAAAAATAAAAACATTTATCCAGGTCTTATCCCCTTTCAGAAAAAAAAAATAATAATAAATAAATAAAAGCATTTAAAGGGGAAAAATACATAAAATTCAAAGTGGTCTTTATTGTAAATGCTAATCCATTTTAAAATAAATCTATACTGTCTTGCATTTTTAGATTTTGTTTTTAATTGACAGGAACATTAGAATTGATTTTTCCATAGCACTTTCTTTTTCCCTATAAAGCGTAAAGTAGGTTTAAGATGTAAATACTCAAAATAGAATTTAGATTTCTAAATTCTTTAAAAAAGAAAATTCTCAAATAATTTTTACAGCTCACAATTAAGCTTAATTTACAAGTACATCTGTTGCAGTAACAAAGCATTCAACTAATACTTTCCTGACAAGTTTCACTGTAAGCTGTATAGGTTACAACTATGTTTGGGCACTTTTATTATTTCCTAGGAATTATTATTAGCTGCCAATTCTCCTATTTGCAGTTCATTACACTTCTCAAAGTAATTTTTTTTTCGGAGACAGAGTCTCCCTCTGTTGCCCGGGCTAGAGTGCTGTGGCGTCAGCCTAGCTCACAGCAACCTCAAACTCCTGGGCTTAAGCAATCCTTCTGCCTCAGCCTCCTGAGTAGCTGGGACTACAGGCATGTGCCACCATGCCCGGCTAATTTTTTCTATATATTTTTAGTTGTCCAGCTAATTTCTTTCTATTTTTAGTAGAGACGGGGTCCTGCTCCTGCTCAGGCCAGTCTCGAACTCCTGACCTTGAGCTATCCTCCTGGCTAGGCCTCCCAGAGTGCTAGGATTACAGGTGTGAGCCACCATGCCCAGCCTCAACGTAATTTTATGTTCGATATTTTATTTGCCCCTCTCATTGCCCCCTAAAGGTGAAGCATCCAGGAGACTTCTCATTCTCATTTTAAGTTATGGAAACCAAAGTGGTACATATACTAGTTATCACGCTGGGCCCAGAATTCAAGTCTTACGAGCCTGCATTTTCAACTGCCACTTCATCCCTTTAAGCTATCTCACAGGGCAAAGTGAACTCTGTATGTAACTAAAAGGATGCAACAGTATGATTGCCAAAACTGCAGCAACTGACTTCTGTCATAACATTTACCTCTTGTGGTCCCTGGAAGATAGTGTGCTAAATGAACTGTGGAGTTAAGATAGTGAAGGGAGTGGGGCAGAGAATGCTGGCACCCATTTTCGGATAGGTTAGAAAATTACTCTAATACATAGTTCACTGGAGCCTGCTCACGATCCAGTTACCTGGGCTTGTTTGTGCACCTGGTTAAGAGAAAGGAGAACTCCCACAGCCACACAGTTCTTTACCTCTGCTCTACATATAATTAGAGCAAATGTACATTTGATCAACATGACGGTTGATTCTATTCATGTCTATTCATGACTCTCAAACCCTGCTGGGAAAAGACTGATACAACAATTTTAGAGATCAATACAATTCTTTCCCTTAAAAATGAAAACAAAAACTTCTTATTAAAAAATTAAGTGAAATCTTCCATTACCTCAATTAGAGGTAAAGAGACTTAACTGTGGTTCATCTTTGTCCTACCAAGCTTTTAATATTCAGTTCAGTTTAACTTCCCTAAACTAGCAATCACTTGTGTCATGCCCAACAGTCAATCCACAATGTCAGTTTCTTCCTCCGTTGCCATACAAGTGACTCCAGGTCCCGGCAAACAGGACTTAAAGACGAGGATGTCAGTGTAGTGTACCAAAAGCATTCAGATTATAATAATCTATTGCAATAATTATTCGGCAGTTACTATGTATCAGACTTCCCTGTCTTATTTTATACACATCTTAATTCAATCCTCACAAGTCCATCAGGTACCATCACTTGGCAAGAGACGGGCACCAAGGGTCAGAACTGCCCACGCTGATTCACATAGTAACAAACGACCGCTTAAGGACCTGAACCAGGGCCTTCCCCTTAACCACTACGCCAAAACTGCCCGGTGCATAATCCCGGTGATCATTAAACTAATCACATGACCTTGGGCCAGTCGTTTCAGACCTCTAGGCCTCCCCTGTACGAAAACGAGGTGCACTTAGTGAGCTTTCGGTGCTTTACTGCTTTTAACGTCCTGTGGCTCTCCGACTGATCACTCCCCACTCCCAAATAGGTGCTTTAACTGTTAAGACGAAAGTTTCTCAACCACTGCGCGTTCTCGTTCTAGTACATTCCCCTTATTCCTCAGGGTGCTAGGATCCAGCCTGCGCTTTAGGGTTTTAATTTCGGATACGCAACAGTAACGCTCATCCTCAATACTCTCTCGATCCAACATCACCTTTACCCACTAGTAGGGGCACCTACTAGGCCCAATCCCACTCCAGACCTCTGCCTGTTCCTTCAGCCCACCATGCGGCCGCCCGGCAGCCAACGAGAGGCCTAAGAAAGTCCTAGAAGCAAAGCTCCAGGAGTAAGTTCGCTTTCCCAGAGGTCAAGAAAGGCTCTAGGGCACCTGCCACGCCTCCCGAATCCAGCGGCGCGGCCTGGGCCTGGCTCCCCAACCGAAGGCGCCGGCGTTCGGGCCTCGACCCTCAGCGCAGGCACGCCTGCCAAGGCCTGGGCCGTCTAAAGCCAGCCCGACCCCGCGGCCCCCGGCCACGCCCGACCCCTCGGCCACGAAAGCGCGCTCCTGGTCCCCCGAGGTCCTCACAGGCCCGGGGACGCGCGCAGGCCTTCGGTCTCACCTCCAGCCTCCCTGGGACCGCCGGCAGTGCCCAAACCTTCTCCCGCCCGCACACCTGGCCCCGCGCTGCAGTGGAGGCGGCAGCGGAGGGGGTCGGACCGTCACGTGCAGCAAAACCAGGAGGCCTCCGCTACCACAGCCGCGCGAGCGAGCCCCACCGCACGAAGTCCGGCCCCGCGGCCGCCCCTCGCTCCTGAGTAGCTACAGCCAACGCTAAGTCCCGCCCCCCACGCAAGCTCCAGCATTCGGTTGGTCGGCGCCGACATCGCTCTATGCACCTTCCCATACGCCCCCTAGGGCTATTCTTCGTGGAGCGTGAGGATTGGCTGAGAGTGAGGCAGGAAGTGGCTGTCGGTTGGGCGAGAGGTGAGGGGGCGGGCCGCCGTAGATGAGGGGCCCCGGGCGCGCGCGTCTTGGGGCGGGGCGGCCCGGCCCGGCGGGCGTTCCCGCGCGCGTTTGCCCTGCTGCCTTAACTCGCACGTCGGCCGGCTCCTCCACCCGCCCCTGTGGTCGCCAGCCCTCGGGTGCCTAGACCCGGTCCCGGCACCGGTATCCGGCGGCCTTCGCTGAAGGGGCAAATGGCAGCTGGCAGAAAGGGTGGGAGGTCTGGTCGGCCATCAGGAAGGGGCATTTGCAGCGAGCGCTGGCCCCGACGGGCGCCGGCGGAACCGGCCCTGGCTGCCTCGCCCGGCCTGGAGGTGACCGCACCGAGCCGTGTAGTAGGCAGGCGCCACCGTTCCTGCAGAGTCATCGCTCTGGGCCCTGGAGCCTGCGGCCGCCTCGCTGCCTAACGTAACACACAGTGCAGAGTAACAGTGGAGGTTCTTGAAGAAACATTAGCTGTAAGGGCACGGAGATACACGGACGACAGACAGGGTTGAGACAGCAGGATGGTGCAATGGAAAGATTGCACACACGCCACCGTGTTAGTAACCCACTCGGCTCATCTTCTAGACCTTTAGAGGGCCTGATCTCTGTCCTCCATTTGTTTGGAGACCCAAAAGCTTTCAAGGGTGGAAAAAACTAGTATCAACTACCTGAGAAGCCAGCTTTCTTCCCTCCCACCACCTGGAAGCAGAAAGGAGACAGGGTTTGGTGTTTGCACGAGTTTAGCCTCCTCCAACTCTCAGCCCCCAAATTTGTGTAGGAGAATTTTGCTTTCCTATTTACCTGGGGAAGTGGATATTCAAAGAAAAATAATATTCTGGGTTCCACATAATGAGCTTAAAATGGAATCTTATATGTGAGCAAAAGAGGTACTCCAGCAAAGGTAAGTGCTAAAAGAGTGTGGTACTGAAGAGAATTTAATGGTGTTCTGAGAGAATTACTTCTATTATATAGAATGGGTGGGGAAAGAGGTAAGACTTGAGCTAGACCTGGTAGGATATGCACGATTTCTATAGGTGGAGAGTTGGAAAAAGGCTCCTTTAGGTGAGGAAACGGCATGTGCAAAGGAAGGAAAACAGGAATCATGTTTGGGGATCGGGGACACGAGAGTGTTTTGGCTGAAGAAGAGTGTTAGAAAG
>NW_012152663.1:365555-366641 GCF_000956105.1 Propithecus coquereli | reverse complement strand
AAAACTATTCCAGGGAGATCTGATAGAGTGTAGCAGCTATGAGGCCCGTTAGGAAGCCACCTCTTGATGTTGATAAAAAGGGCAGGATTAGTGAATGGCAGGGTATATAGAAATAAAACCATTAAATGTTGATATTGGACTCAGGAGATAGGGAAAAAGAGGAAGCAAAGCCAACACTGAGGGTTTGAGACGGGGTGACTGGAGGTAAAGTGTAGAGACCCAAAAGAAAGGAAAGCCAAGCTTGGCTGATCCTGGGTCTGGGCCCAAGACAAAGGACTGGAGATGGGGATTTTTCAAGTAAAGTATGTTATTCAAGGGAGGAAACTGAGAACAAAACCCTGAAGAATGACGTCTTTTCCTGATAATCCAAAAAGTACTTTGAGGCATTAAAGTATTTTATTAAGAGAAATAATCATTTTATAGTTCTTAGATGTAGAAGGTACAGAAAATTTTTAATGTATTCTGACATTATGATATAATCTGCAGGATGGTTTTCAAAATAAATTATTTATATGCATTATAAAATGCTCATATCCTTTGACCCAGCAATTCCCTGGCTGCTGACTGCTGAGGGTGGTGGTTGCTGAAGGGTGGGATGGCCGTAGCAATTTCCTATAATAAGACAATTAAGCTTGCTGCATTTATTGACTCTTTCTTTCACGAAATATTTCTCTGTAGCATGTGATGCTGTTTGAAAGCATTTTACCCACAGAACTTCTTTCAAAATTAGAATCAATCCTCTCAAACCCTGCTGCTGCTATATTAACTAAGAGTGTAATATTCTAAATTCTTTGTTGTCATTTCAACAAATGTTCACAGCATCTTCACCAGGAGTAGATTCCATCTCAAGAAACCACTTACTTTGCTTATCCATAAGAAGCAACTTCTCTTCTGTTAAAGTTTTACCATGAGATTGCATAGCTCAGTCATATCTTCAGGCTCCATCCCTACGCTGGAGTATCGTGGCGCGATCACAGCTCACGGCAGCGTCGAACTCCTGGCTCAAGCGATTCTCCTGCCTCAACCTCCCCAGCAGCTGAGACTATAGGCATGGGCCACCATGCCCAGCTGATTTTTTTTTTTTTT
>NW_012152663.1:361168-363285 GCF_000956105.1 Propithecus coquereli | reverse complement strand
GGGAGGCTGAGGCAGGAGGATCGCTTGAGCCCAGGAGTTTGAGGTTGCTGTGAGCTAGGCTGACGCCACAGCACTCTAGCCTGGGCAACACAGTGAGACCCTGTCTCATAAAAAAAAAAAAATCACTTTTAGGTCCTCTTCTCCTTTCCTCTCTGCCATCAGAATGAACTTTATGTCTTTAAACTTAGACCTGTTGGGACCTGGCACTCCCTCCCGCATAGACTCCAAATCCAGACTTTTCATTGACCACCTTGAGATGGGTTCCCTCAGAGGAGCCAGGAACCACTGTTTTTTTTATTGTGAATCTTTAAATTCTTCCTCAAAATCCAGGTCTTCTTGGGAAAAGAGTTAACATGTTAAATGGGAATTATCCCTCATCTCTCTTAACTTTCCCTGTTCAAATCATCAAATAAAGACTTCCTTGGGCTTTGTAACATTTTCTTTTTAGCAGTCCCTGGAAATAAGGGAAATTGAAAGTTGTATACCATTCCTGGAGATTGCTTATGACCTGCCTGAAATATCATGATTTTTAATGAAAATTAATATTAATAGCATAGACACAATTAGGAGAGAGAGAGACACGGAGGGAGGGTTGGGGAGGAAGAAGGTAGAGAGAGAGAGAGAGAAAGGAAGAGAAAGAAAATAAATCACTGGCTCGATTAAAATATTCCTGGGCTCTGATTCCAAGCCCATCAGACAACCTTCTGAGGCTTGCTCTGAGCTCTCCGTGTGTCCTGATGACAAGAAGAGAGAGCTTTAAACAGTGAGCGTGAAGATTTATTTGTGGAAACTGACATTCTAATTCTAAAATTTATATGGAAATACATAAGACCTAGAAAGCCGAAGCAATCTTAATGAATATCACTGCAAGATTTATACTACCAGATATCAAGACTTACAGTAAGCTGCAATAATTAAGAAAATATGGCATTGGTGTAAGAATAAAGAGACAAGAATAAGAACAGAGAGCCCAAAAAGTCACACACACAGTCACATGGTATACAACAAAAACACCACTGCAGTAAGTGGGGGAAAGGATAGTCTTTTCTATAAATGGTGCTGAGTCAATTTAACATCTATATGAAAAAACAAATCACAAACAAAAATCAACTCAAAATGGAGCACAGACCCAAATGTAAAGCCAAAGCTATAAAACTTCTGGAAGAAAACAGAGGAGAAAATCATAGTAACCTTAAGTTTGGCGAAGAGTTCTTAAACATGACACAAAAAGCATGAAAAAGAAAAAAATTGATAAATTGGACTTCATCAAAACTAAAAACTTTGCCTGATAAAGCAAGCCACAGACTAGGAGGAAATATTTGCAAAACAGTAACAAAGGACTTTTTTTGTAGCATTAAGGAACTACAGTTCAGGCTGGTTGAAGTGGCTCACACACCTGTAATCCTAGCACTCTGGGCAGCTGAGACAGGAGGATTGCTTGAAGCCAGGAGTTCAAGACCAGCCTAAGCAAGAGCAAGACTCAGTCTCTACAAACAATAGAAAAATTAGCTGGGTGTGGTGGCTTGTACCTGTAGTCCCAGAGGAGGCTGAGGGAGGAGGATCACTTGAGCCCTGGAGTTTGAGGTTGCAGTGAGCTATGACCACTGCACTCTAGCCTGAGTAACAGAGCAAGACTCTGTCTCAAAGAAAAAAAAAAAAGAGACCTACAATTATTCCATATGATAAACAATCCAATTTTTAAAAAATGGACAAAAGATTTGAACAACCATGAAAGTGGGTAACAAGCATGAGAAGATACTCAATATCATTAGCCTTAGTCTTTTGAGAAATATAAATTAAAACCACAATTTATACACAATGGCTAAAATTAAAAAGATTTACTATACCAAGTGTTGGCCAGGATATGGAAAATTCAATCACTGCTGGTGGGGATGTGGTACAACCATTCTGGAAAAAAAGTTTGGCAGCTTCATAAAAAGGTAAACAAACATCTGCCATATGACCCAGCCATTCCACTCCTAGGTATTTATTCAAGGGAAATGAAACCATATGTCTAGGCCAGGCATGGTGGCTCATGCCTGTAATCCTAGCACTCTGGGAGGCCGAGATGGGAGAATCGTTTGAGCTCAGGAGTTCGAGACCAGCCTGAGCAAGTG
>NW_012152663.1:358505-361118 GCF_000956105.1 Propithecus coquereli | reverse complement strand
AGAGTGAGACCCCCCATCTCTACTAAAAAAAAAAAAAAATAGAAAAAATTAGCTGGGCATGGTGGTATGCACCTGTAGTCCCAGCTACGGGGAGGCTGAGGCAGGAGGATCACTTGAGCCCTGGAGTTTGAGGTTGCCATGAGCTAGGCTGACACCATGGCACTCTAGCCCAGGAGACAGAGCAAGACTGTCTCAAAAAAAAAAAAAAAACTCCCAGACTCAAGTGATCCCCCTACCTCAGCTTCCCAAGGTGCTGAGGATTACAGGAATGAGCCATCTTGCCCAGCCCACAGTTCCATGATTTTGAAAAATATACAATATGTACCATGTCACCACTATCGTGGTGAAGATACAGAACATTCCCATTACCCAAAAATGTTCCTCTGAAGTTTTCTTTTCCCTGACACCGAATACATGATGTTGTCTTCTGAGACCAATTGTGATATCTTTTTTTCTGACACCATACTATGGTGTGAATGTGTCCCCCAAATTTCATGTGGTGGAAATTTAATCCCCAAATTCGTATGTTGATGGCATTTGGATTTGGGGCCTTTGGGAGGTAATTACGATTAGATAAGGTCATCAGAGCGGGATCCCCAGGACAGGACTGGTGGCTTTGTAAGAAAAGGAAGAGAGACCCGGCTGGCATGTTCTTGCCCTCTTGCCATGTGACAGCCTTCCCCAGGTCATCATGCAGTAAGAAGGCCCTCACCAGATGTGGCCCCTCAACACTGGACTGTGAGAAATAAACTTCATCTGCCTGAATAGCTTTTTTTAAAAAAAGAAAAAAGAAATACACTTCTTGTCTTTATAAAGTACCCAGTCTGTAGCATTCTGTTACAGCAATAGAAAACAGGCTAAGACACATCACTTTTGTGAATTCAGTTCAGTTCTGACACTCCACAGATTCAGGGGTTCAGCCCCACAGACTGCCCTCACTTGAGATGTCTGCTGCAAATGAGGTCCCCAGGCCATCCACATTTCTGCCCAGCCAACTACAAATTTGAGCGTTCCACAAGCCTCCCTCAGGTTTTGTAATCTGCTAGATAGAACCACTCACAGACGTCAAAGTTGATCATACAGATTGGGTCATTCTTTTTATACCCAACTAAAACAGAGTCGAGAGGCCAGGGGGAAAAAAGCACTCAAGCACATTGCTCCAAGGATGCAAGTCTCTGCAAGCCTGGCTGCTGAAACTGCCTGCTGTAACCTGGAATCAGTTTATCTAACAGCTGCTGACACAACCTGCTGCAACTCAAACTAGTGTGAGCCAGCGCTGTCACTCACCCATCAGAGCCTGCCAGCTCCCAAAACTTTCCTAGTGTCAGTGGACTTTCTTGTGAAAAATATTATGTTTTTTATAAAACCTCTAACCTCTTTGTTCTACGGACAAAGACCACCCAGTCTCCATGTATACCCCGAATTGCAATTCTTGCTTCCCAAACAAAACGTTTTAAACTTACAGATTCATCTCTGTATTTTATTTGACTTCAACACAGAACTCAGGAAAGTCTTCTACTTACATTTACTGCTTTGTTATAAAGGATATAAGTCAGGAACAGCCAAACAGAAGAGATGCACAGAGTAAGGGATGGGGTAGGAAGGTGTGAGAAGCTTCCATGCCCTCTCTGGGTACGCCACCCTCCAGGCACCTCAGTTGTTGATCAGCCTGGAAGCTCTCCAAACCCCACTGGTTAGGGTTTTCTATGGAGGTTCCTTTACCAAGTAAGCATGATTGACTAAATCACTGGCCATAGGTGATTGAACTCAATCTCTAGCCCCTCTCCAGTTTCTGGAGGTGGGGGGCAGGGGTTGAAAGTTCCAACCCTCTAATCACATGGTTGGTTCTCTAGCCTCTCAAGTTCTGTCGACTCCCTGGTTATGAGATAGTTATCCAGAGCAGAGAGAACATGCATCGACATTTTTTTTTTCTGAAAACAGGATTTTTTTTTTCTTTTAAGACAGGGTCTTGCTCTGTAGTCCAGGCTGGAGTGCAGTGGCATTACCATAGCTCACTGCAATCTCAAACTCCTAGGCTCAAGTGATCCTCCTGCCTCAGCCTCCTGAGCAGCTGGGACTACCAGTGCACACCACCACGCCCGGCTAATTTTGTCTATTTTTAGTAGAGACAGGTCTCCCTCTTGCTGTGGCTGGTCTCGAATTCCTGGCCTCAAGCACAGGGTGTGGAGGCTCACGCCTGTAATCCTAGCACTCTGAGAGGCCTAGGTGAGAGGATCGCTTGAGCTGAGGAGTTTGTGGTTGCTGTGAGCTAGGCTGACGCCACTGCACTCTAGCCTTCGGCAACAGAGTGAGACTGTGTAAAAAAAAAAGAAACCAACAGAATATTCCAGTGAACATCCATGGAATTAATTTTAAGGAATATTGGGGTTGGGATCGGCATAGGGGCAGGAGCAATAGCAGCCCTTAGACCACCACTACTGCCACGCTTCTTTCTGCATCCCACCATCTCCTGTCAGCACTGAGCCCTAGAGAAACACCAAAGCCAGGAAAAAGCCCAAGTGAAGGAAGAACTATAGAGGAGATGCTAAATATGCTCTTCCTAAAAAGGTACTTTGCAAAAAAGTGAGAGTGGAAGTGCTGAATGAGGCCCAC
>NW_012152663.1:351176-355081 GCF_000956105.1 Propithecus coquereli | reverse complement strand
GGCCTCCCAGAGAGCTAGGATTACAAGCGTGAGCCACCGCGCCCGGCCAGAAATTCTTATTTAGTAATTTCCTTTCATTTTTATCATCTATTTTCTCCACCCACCCCCATGCTGTGGGCACCCCACTCCGATCCCCATCACTGGTGGTGCTGGTAAGTGTTGGCCGGCTAATCACAGGAGCCTCTGCCAGTAACTGAGGGGAAGGTGGGGGAGGGCACGAAAGACTGGCCTTCTTGCCTCAAGGACACCTAACTCTGGGGCCACTGGTGCTCAGTGTTCCCGATGGGATCGGGCTGAGGCCAGTCTCCACTCGAGACCACACTCCAGCTCAGCTTGAGTCTTTTACCCTGCCCTGCTTCCCTCCCCCCCTTCTCCTGAGAGCACTTCCTCGATAAACCTCTCCAACAGGAGTGCTCATCGTAGGCTCTGCTTCTAGGGAACCCAACCCATGACACCCTACGTTAGCTTCATGAGGGACTCAACTGTTAATTCCCCTGGAACAAATTCCGGCCTCAGACTCTGCTGATGACCCCCCTGCCCCCCAGCAATGATAGCTTAACGAAGGAATATCTTCTTTAATTCCTTAAAACAGTGCCTGCAAAACAGTAAGTGCTCAATAATCGCACTGAATGCAAGCAGGGGAGGGCCGAAGGTCTGCTTCACAGCTCAGCAACTGACACCCCTTCTGTCCAGGGCTGGCCTGGAGGCATTGTGAGTCACAGCAGGTAAACAGGAGCCGGGCTCAGCCATGGGGCCAGGCCTGGACAGCAGCTCGGCACCTCCACGTCTTCCAGGTGAGGCACAGCACGCAGCGGGGATGGCTGGGGAAGGGGCCTCTGGGAAGACGCACCCTTAGGGGTGGGCCTGGACGTGGGCTTCTGGAGAAGGTCTCCCTGAACCAGATCCAGCCTCTGCCCAGCTATATGCGAGGAACAAGTGTGCGTTGAACTAACAAAGGCATGACAGAGGGAATCCTGCCCAGTTCTTTCTCTTTTCACCTTCCGCGGGCAGAAGAGGAATTGAAAACAGCAAGTAGCTCCCTTTCTCACACAATGGAATCAGCACATACTAGAAGGGAAGAGGCAGGTAGAATGGATTTGTCTGTTATCTGGAGTTTAGATTCCTGGAGGGTGTAGTCTGCTTCGAACAAAAGTCACGTGCACAATGCCTGCTACCTAGAGCCTGAAGCACAGGGCACATGCCCCAGGATGGCACTGAACACACTGGACTGTGACCCACACACGTCTGTTTTCCCAGCTGGACCAGGAGCATCTTGAGGGCAGGCACAGACTGTGCCGGGACCAGACTGGGGCCCCGGTACACAGTAGGTGCCAGTGCAAGGTTGTCAAATGACAACGATGAGGGCAGGAAAGGTGCTGGCTACGCTGGCCATCCCACCAGATTCTCAGACTCTGGCTTTGAGATCCTTCAGCAGTTCCCTTACCTGCAGAATGAAGTCTCACCTTCTGAGCCCGCCTGCACACCGCCCTCACGTAGTGCCCTGGTCCACCTTCCTCTCCTGCTCTTCCCAGCATCAATCCCACCCAAGCTCTCCCTCGTATCTGGTACCTGAAGGCCTTGCCCGCTCTTCACTCTGCCTAGAGCTCTCCATCTCCCATGCCCACTGCACCGGCACAGTCCTGCTCCCCCTTGAAGTGCTAGTCCCTTCTCCCCCACTCATAACCCTTCCAGGTGCAGCTCAGAGAACAGGGGAGGGTGTATCTATCCGGGGCCTGACACCGAGTGGCCTTTGGGGAAGGTGGTTTCGGTGAGACTGCTGCTGGGGCGAGTGTAGAGGGATGGGGTCCTCAGCGGCCAGCAGCTGGTTAGCCCCGGGCGCAGGCCGCAGGGCTACGGCCAGTTCCACCGGGCCTCGTGGTGCGAGGGGGCGGCCTGTGCCGCGCAGGCTGGTCACCCGCACTCTTGCTCCCCAGCAGCGCCCCGGGCTCGCCTTCATCACTCGGGACGCCGGGGCTCCAGACAAGGCTGCAGCCCGGATCGCCAGCGTCCCCCCGGCACCTGCGCGCCCCACGAGGCCCACCCGGCCCCCGCCCTGGCAGCCTTCGAGCGCCTGGCTGTGAGCCAGGCCGGCGGCCTGTGGGAGCAACTGCGGCGGTTCTGGGATGACCGCCGCTCCCGGCGGCGCTTCTCCCCGCGGCGGCCGCCGCTGCGCCGCGTCGCCTCCACGTGCACCTTCTACGTGCTGGACCACCGCACGCGCCAGGCCGAGTTCGGCCTCAGCTACGGCGCGCCGCGCACGCGCCTCACCGACGAGGCCTTCGTGTTCCGCGGCGGCCGCTGGGTCCCGGAGGGCGAGCTGGCGCGGCCACGGCCGCCGCTGCCCTCGCCGACCGTGTCGGGCTGGAAGGCGCAGGTGCACCGGGTCAAGAGCCAGGTGCTGCTGGAGGAGAACAACTACCTAAAGCTGCAGCACGAACTGCTCATGGACATGCTGACCGAGATCACGGCGCGCGTGCACCTGCTGGAGAAGCAGCTCCACCCTGAGGTCGGCCCGGCGGCCGCGGCGCGCCTGGCAGAGGAAGACGCGCAAGTCCGAGGGCGCCGGCGGCGTGCTCGCGATCGAGCCGCGCGCTCTGCAGTCGCGCTGACGCAATAAAGCCCCGTCCGGGCACGCGCGCCTCGCGCCTCGCGCTGGGACCCCGGCGCTCGCCGTACCTGGGGCGGGCCGCGTGCTCGCGAGGAAGGGCCGTCGGCGCCGACCGGGGACGCACACCTGAGCGGCCCGTCCCGGGCGAGCGCGGAGGGGGGCGGGGTAGGGCCCGCGTGCCGCCCTCCGGGAGCGCAGAGTGGCAGCCGGGCTCGCAGCGGACGGGGCGGGGCGAGGGGCAGGCAGCGGCGCTCTCGCGACATCCGAGAACCCGGGGCGGGGTCCCGGGGTGCGGGGCGAGGGGCAGGCAGCGGCGCTCTCGCGACATCCGAGGACCCGGGGCGGGTGCAGCAGGCGGAGGAGCCCGCGCGCCCGGGGAGTGGAGGGTGTGGCGCGGGGGGCGGACTTTGTGCTTGGTCTTTCTGGCCTTGGGCGCAGGAGGGTCGAGAGACCGAGAATCCGCGCGTAAGTTATTTTACGTCCTGGACAAAAGCTTTCTAAAAATCTTGGGCTCTGCCGCCCCCACCTGCCTGTTTGTCTTTTCGGAGAGTCACGTCTCCGTTACAGGCCTCCTTTTTCTCCTCCGAAGAATGAGGGGTCTGTTTGACCCACTTTTTAAAAAAAATTTGCATTAGTTGTCAAACTTTCAGAATTTGGAGATATCCCATCAAAAATTCAGACTTGTACTCCCCTGAAAAATCAGGTAGACTTGGCCACCCTTGACCTTCGTTCTGCCTGGCGGCGATTGCCTGGAGCTGAACCGTTGCTGTGGCCTCTTGGCCAGCTTCAGTCTTGTTCTGCCGCAGGTGCCCGTGCTAGGTCTGTGGGGAGCACCCACCCCACCCCCACGTGTACACGAAGTATCACGTGATCCTTGCGGAAAGGGAGCGTGCTGTACTAGTGAAAGATACTTACAGATGCAGAACGAAGATGGGGCCACTGGTCCCCTGCGATCTGCAACCTTCCACCGGAACGTAGACAGACCATTTGGCATTCGGGACAACGTTGTAAGTTCTGCAAGATTGGGACCATCTCCCTACCACCACGAGAGAATGCGGGTGTCCTTCCTCAGCCTGACTTGCTTTCAGGAGTAGATTAGGGATTACGAAACAACCATTTCCTGCAAAAATGTGGTCTTATTTATTAAATCAGCAAAACACAAAACATGTCATTAGGCACTAAGCTTAAAAATGACTTCTGAGAATATTCTTTTGTATTTTAATCCTGTCTTTAATAGGGATTAAGTAACCTATTATAATGGTTGTCAAATAAGATTTCCTTTAAAAATAGGTAAGAG
>NW_012152663.1:344965-348034 GCF_000956105.1 Propithecus coquereli | reverse complement strand
GCTAGGATTACAGGCGTGAGCCACCGCGCCCGGCCTATAATTTTTTTTTAAAGAAGGTCTTGCTCTGTCACTGCAGCTACAGTGCCATGGCATCATCATACCTCACTGACACCTCCAACTCCCAGGCTCCAGTGATCTCCTGCCTCAGCCTCCTGAGCAGCTGGGACTACAGGCGCACACCACCACACCTGGCTGATTTTTCTGTTTTTTTGTAGGGCTGGGGTCTTGTTCGTGCTCAGGCTGGTCTCGAACTCCTGAGCTCAAACAATCCGCCTGCCTCGGCCTTCCAGAGGCAGGCGTGAGCCACCGCACCCAGCCCCTACTCTGACTTTAGCCGCGGCTGTGGTGGATGGCTTTGTGTATAGCGTCAGCACCTCACCTCCAGTGTCTACTGGGGCTTTCTCCTCAGCTTCAGGGGCTCTCTCAACCCACAGGCACAGCCTGGTAGTGAGGGCAATTAATGCCTTATGGGGCAACCTCCAACCAGTAGGGGACAGGAGCCAAAACACTTCATTAAATTTCCTTCCCACCCTGTGTCACTCTTCCTGCTCTCCGTTACCTGTTTCCTGGAATCTACCAAGTAAACTCCATCCATGTCCTAGACTCCAGCTGTGCTTTTGGGGGGATTCAAGCCAAGGCAGTTGGTACTGGAAGTAGCATTAGAAGGCAGACCCTCGGGATAGGGATCTCTTGTAGAACTGGATCACTTACCACTCATAAGGCGACAAAGACAACCCAACACACACTGTTGGTCAGTGATGACCTCCTGCTGTCCTCGAAGACTCATGCCTGTGGTAGACGGGAATGAAGTAGAAGTTGAAGGGAAAGCGTGGCTTATGCAGCAGCTTTAGCTTGGAAGCTGTGTAACTGCAAGGATTACGGAGGTAGCCAGCTTTTCTAAACTGCCTGAGAAGCTTTGGAGGAAGAAAGTGAGAGGCTCAGGTTGGCTCACCGTCAACTCAGAGGACGCTGTGAAAGCCAGAAACTCTCCCCAGGCAACATGTAAAGAAGCCCTCAGCCAGGCACAGTGGCTCACACTTGTAATGCTAGTAGTTTGGGAGGCCGAGGAGGGAGGATCGATTGAGGTCAGGAGTTCGAAACCAACCTGAGCAACATAGGGAGACCCCCATCTCTACAAAAAGCAGAAATATTAGTTGGGCATGGTGGCATGCACCTGTAGTACTAGCTACTCGAGAGGCTGAGGTGGGAGGATCCCTTGAGCCTGGGAGTTTGAGGTTGCAGCGTGATATGATGATGTCACTGCACTCCAGCCCAGGTGATAGAGAGAGACTCTGTCTCAAAAAAAGAAAGAAACCCTCACTTCCATGGCCAGGAGGCAAAGCGTGCTGAAAACGAGGCCCAAGATATAATCACAAGGGCAGCAGAGCTGCAAAGGACAGACACCCAGTGCATCCTTAACAGTTCTCCTATATTAAAGTTGGGGCTTTTAAAGGGAAGGAATGGAACCCTGAGGCCTGGTGTGGGATGTTTGGGTGGATGTGCCAAAGACCCTTAAGCTCCCAGAGTCCCCTGCACCCTCCTGGCCAGCAAAATCTGCTGCCTCCTCACTGGGAGAGAACAGCTTCATCTAGCCTGGAGACAGTGCAAGGATCTCCGCTGTGGTGAGTACCTTCTGAGATGACCTCCTCCTCCAGACCCGCTTCAGTTTATTGCCTCCAGAGCGACAACCAGGATCAGGTCTCCACATGGCCCAAGCAGTGAAGTATTCCCTACTCCAGGAGGAAATAGTTCAGTCACCCAAGAAGTTGCAGGACCTGGGAGAACACCTGTGGGAGTGGATCTTGAGGGTACCAGACCTGGGGGGAAGGTGTTGTATTAGACTGGGTAGGGAGTTGATTGACAGGAGAGCATCCTCCATGACTCAGGATTTAAAGTTCTGCCAAGGGCCAGGCGAGGTGGCTCACGCCTGTAATCCTAGCACTCTAGGAGGCCAAGGCTGAAGGATCCCTTGAGGTCAGGAGTTTGAGACCAGCCTGAGCAAGAGTGAGGCCCGTCTCTACTAAAAATAGAAAAAATTAGCCGGGCATGGTGGCATGTGCTTGTAGTCCCAGCTACTCGGGAGGCTGAGGCAGGAGGATCACTTGAGCCCAGGAGTTTGAGACCAGCCTGGGCAACATAGTGAGACCCCAACTCTACAAAAACTAAGAAAAATTAGCTCAGCATGGTGCTGTGCACCCGTAGTCCCAGCTACTTGGAGGCTGAGGCAGGAGGATCGCTTGAGCCCAGGAGTTTAAGGTTGCAGTGAGCTATGATGATGCCACTGCACTCTAGCTGGGGTGACAGAGTGAGACACTGTCTCAAAAAATAAAAAAATTTAATAAAGTCCTGCCAAGGACACCTGGAGCTGGTCCTCATGTGCTACCAGATGGCTCCTAGAAGCTTGGATAGGCCCACAGTTGAGATGGAGATGCCAGCACCACCTTGGCAGAGTTTTAAAGGAGTCTGAAGGCTCAGGCAAATGGAAATGTTGGAGATGAGAAGGTGTGTCCTGGAGTTTCCCAGAGGAGGCTCTGTTCACTAAGGCAGTACAGAATGTGCAAGTAAGGGGCACCAGTGTCATAGAAAGTGGTTGGTGGCTATCCTCTGTGGGCCAGGGTTGACAGCAGGAGATACTGCCGTGCGATTTTTAACCATTCCTAACAATTCTGGAATGGCGACGTTTAACCACCAGAAGCCAGGAGGGCATTCTTCCCATTCTGTGCAGCAAGACTGGAATGGCAACCGGGTGGTGGTTGGGGGTTGCTTCTCAGGGATCTGCGGCAATGACAATAATAGGTCACAGTGTTCATACGGGCAAAGCAGATGGGTAGCCAACCAAAGAAAGGGAGGCACAGAGTGACTAGCGGAAGGGGTTGGGAACAAGGGGGCGGCGTGGAGATCTGGCAGTCCTCCTGGCACGGTGCTTCAGTATTGGCTCAGTACTTAGAGACACCCCTGGGAAAGACAGTAGGGAAACCTCCAGATTCTCTGAAGTTCACTTTCTACCACTACGGTAGCGTGGCAGGTTTGCTACAAATCGCGTTATAGAAAAACATTTTTTTTTTTTTT
>NW_012152663.1:343109-344915 GCF_000956105.1 Propithecus coquereli | reverse complement strand
CAGAACACCTGAAAACAGTCTAGGGGAGAGAAAGGGATGTGCCCTGCCAAGCTGGCAGCAGCCAGGCAGGGAGCCCCACAGCGTGCGCCCTGTTTGGAAAGGGGCATCGTGGAGAAAGGGCCTGAATTAAATGGAGTGAGGATGATACTTGGAGATACCTGACTTGTTCTTTCTTATCTGGAATTTCACTCCCTGCTTGAGTTCACTGCCCCAGGAGAGGGAAGTGACAGAGCTGAAAGCAGAACTGAAGACTGGTTTTCTTCTGCAGCTCAGAACCTGCTGCAGACTAGAGCTTTGCAACTATATTTTTGGGTTTGAGGAGGCAGGCAGGTCAGAAGGCTGTAGGTTTGTCTACAGCAAGAGCAGAGCTCCAGAAGGTCTCCCATCTTGGGAAAAAAAAATCCTTTCTGGATCCCACGTTGCCCTTCCAGCTACTGCCTCATTTCTCTGCTCTCCTTTATAACTAAATTCCAGAAAGTTGCTCATATTCCAGTCCCCAGTTCCTCCCCTCCCTGTTTGCTCATGACCCCCTTCAGACTTCTCAGCTCCCACTCTCTGCAACCTGCTCTCGTCGGCGATGCCAGTGGCCTCTCTGTGGTCAAGTCCTGCTGCCGATGCTCTGTCCTCATCTTGGTACATGGGCAGCATTTCCCTCATCGACCCCTCTTCCTCCTTGAAACGGCTTCACGTGGCTTCTAGGGCGCCATGCTCTTCTGATTTCCCCCTACCTCATGGCTGTGCCTTCACAGAGTCTTGCTGACTTCAGTCATTCTCATTTCTTTCAGGTATTCCCTTAAGTGTCACTTCTGTGAGGTGTTCCAATGACCTTATTTCTAAGAGCACACCTTCTCCCCAGCCCCCAACCAAGCCAGCACGACGTGTCCTCCCTTCCTCTTCTGTGTTTTCTAGCATCTATTACCATTTAACATGCTACATAGTCTACTTTTTATTTATCTTTTTTGATTAAAAAAATTTTTTTTTAAAGACAGGATCTTGCTCTGTCAGCCAGGCTGCAGTGCAGTAGTGCTGATAGCTCACTGTAGCCTCAGACTCCTGGGCTCAAGCGATCCCCCTGCCTCAGCCTCCGAAGTAGCCAGGACTGCAGGCATGCGCCACCACACCCAGCTAAGTTTTAATTTTTTGTAGGGATAGAGTCTCACTATGTTGCTGAGGCTGGTTTCTAATTGTGGGCTCAAGCGATCCTTCCATCTTGGCCTCCAAACGTGCTGGGATTACACACCATGCCCAGCCTACATATTTTATTGTCATTCTTCCCCAACCAAAATGTAAGCTCCACGGGGCTTTTTGTTCTGTTGTCTCCTATATCTCAGTGTAGAGAAGTGCTTAATACTCATTAGGTCCTCTACAAATATTTCTAGAATGAACAAAGGTCCATAAGAGATAGGCACTTGAGTCTCAGGGAAATAGATAGCGTTTGGCAGATTTCAGAGCCCCTAGAAGGCAGGAGAGTGTAGCAGATGCTCTTGGAATTTCTGTTCATATCCAATCAGCCCTACTCTGACTTTTTTTTTTCGAGACAGAGTCTCATTCTTTTTTCCCCGGGCTAGAGTGCGGTGGCGTCAGCCTAGGTCACAGCAACCTCAAACTCCTGGGCTCAAGTGATCCTCCTGCCTCAGCCTCCCGAGTAGCTGGTACCCAGCTAATTTTTTCTATATATTTTAAGTTGTCCAGCTAATTTTTTCTACTTTTAGTAGACACGGGGTCTCGCTCTTGCTCAGGCTGGTCTCGAACTCCTGAGCTCAAATGATCCTCCCGCCTCAGCCTCCCAGAGTGCTAGGATTACAG
>NW_012152663.1:340393-342979 GCF_000956105.1 Propithecus coquereli | reverse complement strand
TGAGTCACCACGCCCGGCCTAGAAAAACATTTTAAAGCCACATTTCCTGCACATTTGAGAATATGGCGTGAGAGCCGTACCTGCGACAGGACTAAAGCGGAGCTGGACAGCAGGAAAACGACTGGGATGCAAAGGGAGGCTCTTCTCTCAAGACCAAAACCACAGCCCTTGCAGGCAAATCCCAGCATCGGAAGCAGACTCGGCAAGCAGCAGTGACAAGATCAGGCCCTTGACTTGCAGCCGGCACTGTGTGCCTCGGCCCAGCCGCCAGCACAGGCACCTGGGGCCACGAGGGCCGGAAAACTGGTCAGTGGTGACCATGGAGCAATGGGCGCAGCAGGCTGGAATATCAGCAAAGACAGCACAAGAAGCACAGCTTTTTTTTTTTTTTGAGACAAGTTCTCACTTCGTCAACCAGGCTAGAATATAGTGGTGCGATCACAGCTCACTGCAGCCTTGAACTCCTGGGCTCAAGTGATCCTCCTGCTTCAGCCTCCCAGGTAGCTGGGACTAGAGGCATATGCTACCACATCTGGCTAATTATTTTTTATTTTTATAGAGATGAGGTCTTGCTATGTTGCCCAGGGTGGTCTTGAACTCCTGGCCTCAAGAGATCCTTCTGTCTCGGCCTCCTGAAGTGCTGGGATTACAGGCACTGTGCCCCCCCATCCAATATAGTGTTAAGCAGTAGTGCACCTCTCTGTCTTGTTCTGGATTTTAGTGGAAACGACTTGGATATTTCCTCTTAGCTTGCTTTATACTTTTGGATTTTAGTAAATACTCATTATTACATTTAAAGTATTTTCCTTTTATGTTGATTTAACTTACAATTTTATTAGGAATAGATATGGAATTCTACCAGTTGCCTTTTTGAGTACTCATGGATGTAGTCACATGATTTTTCTTCTTAATTTGTGAGAAAATAAACTTTCCTTTTCATTTCATGGAATAAACCATGCATTAGATTCCTATTACTGTAACAAATTACCAAAACAGATTTGTTACAGCGCATCCCAGGAGCAGCGTGGCAGTGCAGCATTTGCCCTACCTCGGTCTGCCCAGCGCTTCCATCTGGTGGCCTCCGCTCCTGCCGGTCCACCTAACCTGCTCTTGCTAAAGGCGTCAGGGACCTCACGTTGCCAAATTCCAGAGCCATGGTGCCTCTTAATCTTCCGAGTCCTCTCACCAGAATTCGATGCTGTCGGCCACACTCTTTGGCCAGAAACTCTGTCGTTTCATCTCCTGGTCACCCTGGTGCATCTCAGGCTTTCCCCATCCCTCTGTCCACCCCTTCCCCGCCGCCTTTGCTGTTTCCCTCTTTTTCTTCCGTTCATTTATTCATCCTTTCACTGATGCAAGCTCCCAGTCTGTAACGTGTGTAACGCCCGATGCTGGGATCCCCAGGGGCCTCTTCCCACAGGTGAGCCCCTTCATTCACCCCATTCATCTGTATCCAGTCACATGCTGTGGGGTTTATACTGCCAGGCTAGTCTACTGTTTGCAGCTTGGAACTCCTAAAACTCCAGCTGCTTATATGACTTCTCCATTTCGGTGTCTGGGAGGTATCTCAAATGTAACGAGTCTAGATGGGTCTACTGACGCCGCCTCCCAGTGGCCTGCCTCGAGGTCTCCTCATCCTAGTGCATGTTGCCCTCATCCAGCCCAGGGGGATGACCTTTACACGCCTTTCTCCCTTCGTCCGCTAATCCTTCTCTCATCCAATGCCTGCTGGTGCCTGCTGTGTGGCAGGTGCTCCATCTGCCACTATTGATAAAGCCTGCACTCCAGTGTGGGGGATAGGTAATAAGCAAGTAATTGAATAAATAAACCAGATAACCACAGAGTGTAGAAACCCTGAGAAGGCATGAAGAGGGCAGTATAATAGAGACCTGAAGAAGGAGCCCGTGGTGAGGATATCCGGGGCAGAGAGCACCAGGCACAGGAAACACCAAGCACAAGGCCTGTGTGCAGAAACGAGCAGGAAGGAGGTCAGAGTGGCTGGAGCTAGAGAGGGGTGGGAGTAACAAGGGGAGGACAGGCAGGTGCATGGGAGCCACGTCACACAGGATCTTATAGACCGTGGCAAAGAAACTGGACTTAATTTAAGGTGCAGTGAGAGCCGCTGAAGGATTTAAAGCAGGGGAGTTACATGATCTGATTTGCAGTTTTGAAAGATCACTCCACGTTGCTCTCTTAGTCCATGTGCTGCTATGACAAAATACCTGAGACCGGGTAATTTGTAAAGAACATAAATTGATTTCTTTTCGTTCTGGAGGCTGGGGGGTCCAAGATCAAGGCATCTGAACTCGTGTCCGGTGAGTGTCGTGGCCCGTTTCTAGGGACGAGGAATGAACACAGAGACAGAGACACACACACAAAGACGGTACAAGACTGCAGTGTCCTCCTGCTGCAGTGTCTTTATTTTTAACACAGCCTGTCTGGCAACTGTCCCACCGCCATTTCTTTGTTCCCACACTGTCCCGACTCAACACGTCCCGTTCCTTGTTGTTTCGTCTCCGGAGAGCCGATGTTTTCATCCTGAACTCTCTAGCCCTTTCTGTTTTCAGGTCAGGGCGCCCTGGACTC
>NW_012152663.1:337372-339463 GCF_000956105.1 Propithecus coquereli | reverse complement strand
GCGCAGCAGCAGGCAGCAAAGAGACAGGATAAGCCGCGGGCGCTGTAGGGGCTGTGGGGCTAGTAACAATAGAGGGTGAACACCTCTTCAATAAGGCAATAAGTTCTGCTATTTTAGTATTGGGAGATAAAGAGTTAACCCTTTCCTGACTATCCATTAGAGGAGTCACCTCTGGGATCTCCTCAGGGGGAGGAGGATCCAGCTCCTCCCCATTCTGCGACTCAGCTTTCTCCGAGTCTGATTCCAGAGCTGTAGCGCTTGCGTTATGGCACTACAAACAGTCCAAATTTTTAAATTAACCCTGTCGCCTCGTTGGTGGGCTGCACGAAAAGCTTTAACAACTTGTTGCCAGCTGTGCAAATTTATCTCAACTTGGGACAGAAACTGAAACCAATTGCAGTGCTGCTGCACTAAGTCAAATAATTGCTTCAAAGTAGTATCTTTAACTTCCACTCCCACCGAATGTCAAAGTCCCTGGACTAACTTTCGATATTCTCCTTCCGCAGCTGAAGGGGAACTCCCCATAATGCCAGAGGTCCTCTGTTGGTTGCCACTTACCATATGCCAAAGAGGTCCCACTCCGGTTCCTCGGTCCTGAGTGACAAAACCCTGCTCGCTGTGCCACTTGACGTGGCCCGTTTCTAGGGACGAGGAATGAACACAGAGACAGACACAGACACACAAAGACGGTACAAGACTGTAGCGCCTTTCTGCCGCAGTTTCTTTATTTTTAACATGGTCTGTTTGGCAACTGTCCCACCACAATTTCTTTGTTCCCACACTGTCCCGACTCAAGATGTCCCGTTCCTTGTTGTTTCATCTCTGGAGAGCCGATGTTTTCATCCTGAACTTTCTAGCCCTTTCTGTTTTCAGATCAGGGTGCCCTGGACTCGCGTTGAAGCCCACAGGCATGTTCTGAGAAAAACAACAAGGAACTGTTCCCAGACAAAATGTCCTCTACAGGTGAGGGCCACTCTCGGCTTCCAGTTGGTGCCTTGTTGCTGTGTCCTCACCTGGTGGAAGGAGGAAGGGCAAGAAGAGTGAACTCTTTCTGAAGCTTCTCTCATAAGGGCATCAGTTCATTCATGTGGGCAGGGCCTTGATGACTTAACCTCCCAAAAGGCTCTACCTCTTAGTACCACCACAGTGGGGATTAAGTGTCCCAATAAATTTTGCAGGAAACCCCATGTTCAAACCATAGCAACTGCTATTGGGTAAGGGGTTTCTTTTTAGGGCAAGGAAAATGTTCTAAACTTAGATTGTGGTGATGGTTACACAACTCTGTGAGTATACTAGAAACCACGGAATTGTATACTATGTGAATTACATCTCAGGAAAGCTGTTAGCAAACAAACAAACAAAAAAACAAAAACAATCACTCTGGCTGCAGCAAGGGTAACCAGGCTAAGGACAAGAGTACAGCCAGGTAGATCAGCTGCATTCATCAGATGACCGAGGCCTGGTTCAGAGTGGGGCCTGAGGTGGGATGTGGGGCATATTGGATGGGGCAGGGGGGAGGAAGAAGGACTCCTTGTTAAATCATGCTTGGCACAGCAGCCAGAATAATCTTTTAAGGGTATAAATTGGAACATGTCACTGTGCTGCTTGAGTCTTCAGTGGTTGCCCCTCCGAGTAGAATCAGCTGCTCCTGCCTGTCCAGGCTGGGTCTGCAGCTCCTGGTCCCTGGCCTCTCAGCCTCAAACCCTGGTTCCCTCTGCCCAACCAGGCCCTATCACCTGCCAAATCCCAGTTTAAGTGCCATTTTCTTAGCAACTTTCCCAAACTCCCAAATTACATTAGGGGCTCTCGCTATACTGCACTGTACTTGCTAAAATCTGTAGTGATGGACTGGATTGGATAATTACTCATTTTGTTCACTTCTCCTGCTAGAATGTAAGCTTCTTCAGGGCAGGGGTCTTTTCTCCTGTGGTTATCCCAGGGCATGGCACATGGTATGCACTTGAACAGTCATTGGATAGATGAATGCATGAGCTAGTAAGCAGTGGGTCAAGCATTCTTCTGAAAGGAGAATAAAATTACAAAGACTCAAAAATGCAAGGAACAACCTTCCTAAAAAGAAAAGTCCCAGGC
>NW_012152663.1:329616-334772 GCF_000956105.1 Propithecus coquereli | reverse complement strand
TGATGGCCAACAAACATATGAAAAAATTCTCAATATCTCTAATCATCAGCAAAATGCAAATCAAAACCACAATGGGATATCACTTAACTCCAGTGAGAATGGCTTTTATCAAAAAGTCCCCCCAGAAATAAATGTTGGTGTGGATGCAGAGAGATAGGAACACTCACACACTGCTGGTGGAAAGTACAACCTCTGTGGCAAGTAATATGGAGATACCTCAAAGAACTACAAGTAGAACTACCATTTGATCCAGCACTCTCATTACTGGGCATCTACCCAAAGGAAAAAAAGACATTTTATAAAAAAGATGTCTGCATTAGAGTGTTTATAGCAGCACAATTCACAATTGCAAAGATGTGGTAACAACCCAAGTGCCCATCGATACATAAGTGGATTAATAAGATGTGATATATGTATACCCATGGAGTACTGTTCAGCTTTAGAAACTGGTGTTCTAGCACCTCTTGTATTATCCTGGCTAGAGCTGGAGCCCATTCTACTAAGTGAAGTATCGCAAGAATGAAAAAACAAGCACCACATGTACTCACCATAAAATTGGTATTAACTGATCAACACTTAAGTGCACATATAGTAGTAATATTCATCGGGTGCTGGGCAGGTGGGAGCGGGGAGGAAGGGATGGGTATATACACACCTAATGGGTGTGGTGCACACTGTCTGGGGGATGGACACATTTGAAGCTCTGACTCAGGTGGGGCAAAGGCAATATATGTAACCTAAAAATTTGTACCCAAGTAATATGCTGTAAAAAAATGCAAGGAAAAAATATTTTCTCTCACAGAATGAGAGAAAATATTTGTCAATCATGTATCTGATAAGGGATTAATATCTAGAATATATAAAGAACTCCTACAACTCAACAACAACCACAAAAGCAAACAACTCAATTTGAAAATGCACAAAGAACTTTCACATACATTTGTCCAAAGGAGGTATACTAATGGCTAATAATAAGCATATGAAAAGAAGCTCAACATCACTAATCATTAGGGAGATGCAAATTCAAATCACAGTGAGATACCACTTCATATTCAGGATGGCTACTATAAAAAAACACAGTGGGCAAGCATGGTGGCTCACCCCTGTAATCCTAGCACTTTGGGAGGCTGAGGCGGGAGGATCCCTTGAGGTCAGGAGTTCGAGACCAGCCTCAGTAAAATGAGACCCCCCCCCCATCTCTACTAAAAATAGAAAAAAAAAATTAGCCAGCGTGGTGGCATGTGCCTGTAGTCCCACCTGCTCGGGAGGCTGAGGCAGGAGGATCGCTTGAGCCCAGGAGTTCCAGGCTGCAGTGAGCTATGGCCACTGGATTGCAGCCTGGGTGACAGTGAGACCCGGTATCTAAAATAATAATAATAATACATAAATTAAATAGAAGCTGGTGGTGCACCTGTAGTTCTCCCAGCTACTCAGGAGGTTGAAGTGGAAGGACCATTTAAACCCATGAGTTTAGAACTCCAGTCTCTTAAAAAAAAAAAAAGTTAAATATAGAATTACCATATGATTCAGCAATTCTACTTCTGTGTACCTCAAAGTATGGAAAGCAGGGATTTAAACATATACATGTTCAAAGCAGCATTATTTACAATAGCTAAAAGGTGGAAACAACCCAAATGTCCATCAACACATGAATAAACAAAATGTCACATATACATATAGTGGAACGTTATTCAGCTTTAAAGAAGAGGAACATTTGGACACATGGTATAACAACACGGATGAACCTTGAGGACATTATCCTAAGTGTAAGAAGTTCGTCACAGAAGGACAAGTATTGCAGGATTCCATTTATATGCTGTACCTAGAATAGGCAGAGTCACAGAGACAGAAAATAGAACAGAGGTTAGCGGGGGCTGGAGAAGGGAAGATGGAGGAGTTATTGCTCATGGGTACAGGGTTTCAGCACGAGAAGACGAACAAGTTCTGCAGATGGATGGTGGCCATGTTTCCACCACATCGTGGATGTATTTAACACCACGAAACTGTACGCTTAAAAATGGTTAAAATGGTAACTTTTATGTTAAACATATTTTACAATTAAAACATTTTAAACGTAAGGAGTGATATTAGCCACTTACACATTTTGAACATACGGCTAAAGAATTCGACCCCAGGGTGCGACCCGGCTGAAGCCTTGGAAGCTGGAGCCGCCTCCGGAAGGCTCGGAGCCGGGGGCTGCGCACTGCCGCCCCCGGGAGCCGCGCCGCGCCAGCGGGGGGCGCCTTGGACCCGCGTCGCAGGGCGCGGTCCCGCCAGCGCTGCGCGACCGGGGACGCCTTTGTCTGCGCCGCGCCGCGCCGCGTCTGAACTCCCGCCGCAGTGGCTGCGCAGAGCTGGCGGGGCCCGCCTCGTTTAACGCAACAGGGGGCTCGTGGGGCGGCCGGGAGACGCGGGAGCCTCCCGCCACGGGGGCTGCGCCGCGCACCGTGCTCCCCGCCGGGCGGTCCCCGCTTCCCGGGTCTCTGCAGCGCTCCGGGGTGTTCGAGGCAGCTGGCGCTGCGGGCCAAGGAGCGCAGGAAAGGAAGCTCGGACTCGAGCCCTGACGTTCCGATCATCTTTATCACTCAGAATTTTAAAGTTTTGTATTTACGAGTAAGGAGTATTCAGCATTGAAGCAACTGAAAATACTGAGAAGCAAAAAACTCCGCCCATGCTCCCACCACCTAAAGTCTCTCTAAACATGTTGGATTAGATCTTTTCAGATATGTATCTTTTTCTGTGTGTATGTGTACTAAGACATATTTCAGAAAACCGAGGTATAGACGCACCACAATTTATTCCATACATAATTAGACATTAAGTTGTTTTCTAAAACTTCCGTATTTCATGCTGCGATGAACATTCTTGTAATTAAATCTGTGCAAAAGTGGAGGTGGAATGTATGGGTCCAAGGGGATGTATATTTTTAAGATTTTTCAATGTATATTGCAAATAGCCCCCAGAGAATGTACCAATTTACATTGTAACCACAATGTGTGTGCATGACACCTCCTTGCATCCTTTCCCGCTCTATTAATTACTCTTTTAAATGGTCATTAATTTGAAAATTAGTGGCTAAAGGCATTGCATTATTTTATTTAATTTGCATTTGTTTGGTTACTACTCAAGGGGACACCTTTCATGTATATTAATCATTTGCGTATCTCCTTTGTACAAATGGCAGGTTTCTGTTCCTTGGAGTCTGTTCAGTGAGGGGTGCGATCTAGGGATCCAAGCAGACTGGGAGGGCAATCTCCATGCCCTGTTTACCAGCTGTGTGCCTGGAGCAAATTAAGTACCCTACCCTCTCCTTAAGCTACAGTTTGCCATTTGTAAATGGAGGCAGCAATAGTACATATCTCCCATTGGGTTCTTTTGGGAATTAGCCGAGATATTGTTTGTATATATCTCACACACCCTACTCGAACACATACACACAACCCTTGTGTTTCATATACGTTGCAAAGATTTTTTTCCCTCAGTTTATTGTTTGCCTTTCAATTCTCTCAATTTATCCCATGCAGAATTTTTAAAATTATTTTTATATAATTCAAATTTATCAATGTTTTCCTTCGTGGTCATGTCTTTAATTTTGTGCTAGAATTGTCTTTCTTCCAATTAATGGTGTCCAACTTAAGAAAAAAGAATATTAAATTTATATAAAAAGAATTGCCTTCCTTACCTCAAAACTTTATAAATACATGTTTTGAGCACCTTTAGCTTTTGATACTTTTAAATTTAAAATTTTCTAGTCTACTTATAGTTTACTTTGATATGTGGTGTGATAGAGCCCTAATGCCATTTTTTCCTAACTTGCTAGTCGTTAGTTTTAATACCTTTTATTGAAAATCCTTTCCATTCTGATATGAAATGTCACCTTAATGAATGCTGAACTCTCAAATACACCTGTTTTTAGATTTCGTTCCACTGAGCAGTCTCTTTCTGTGCTATGGTTGATCATGCCACTTGTTAATACTGTATTTTGCTTTTTTCCCACATACCATTATATTTGTCTTTAAGCATAATCCTTAATCCTGCCTGTTCCCTCTGTGTTCCCCTCACACGCATGAAGATATATCTCAAAGAAATATATCATTGGATTTGACAGGAGCAAAATTAAAAACTCCTGTATGTTTAAACCTTGAAAAGCAATATAAAAAAGGGATAGCAACAATTAAAAGGTAAGCAATCTGGGAAAAATGTCTGGGGCACCTATACCAAGGGTCAATAGCCTTAATAAAGAGTTCTGTATAAGAAGTACACCAAAACTGAAAGATCACTGAGGAAAGAAGTTGAACTTTTTCTACAAGAAACTTTTTTTTCTTTTTTCTTTTTGGACAGAGTCTCACTCTGTTGCCCAGGCTAGAATGCTGTGGTGTCAGCCTAGTTCACAGCAACCTCAAACTCCTGGACTCAAGGGATCCTCCTGCCTCAGCCTCCCGAGTAGGTGGAACTACAGGCATGCGCCACCATGCCCGGCTAATTTTTTCTATGTATTTTTAGTTGTCCAGCTAATTTCTTTCTATTTTTAGTAGAGACAGGGTCTCATTTTTGCTCAGGCTGGTCTCGAACTCCTGAGCTCAAAGGATCCCCCTGCCTCGGCCTTCCAGAGTGCTAGGATTACAGGCATGAGCCACTGTGCCTAGCCAAGAAACTTTAAAAAATGTAAGTTGGACAATTTATGTAAGAGGGAATTGGCTATGAAGGTATGCAATTTATCCTACCTCACTAGTAATCAAACAGATGCAAATGAATTGGCTAGAAAAGTATAAAATTTATTCTATTTCATTAGTAATTAAATAGATGCAAATAAGAAATATAGTTTTTCTCAGTAGTAAACAAAGATTAAAGGAAAGGAGATTCTCAGTGCCAGCAAATGGGGGTGATGGAACTCCTGCACACCACAGAGAGGATTATCAAGTGCTATAACGTTTTAGTATTAGTAGCTCTAAAATACTCAGATACTTTCATTTAATAATTCTGCTTCTAGAAATCTATCCTAAGGAAATGATCTAATTTTTCTACGATGATTATATAGTACATTTACTCTTATTGGGGAAGAAAATCCCAGAAAGCTTTAGAAAAAATTAGGAAAAATAGGCCAGGAGCGATGGCTCACGCCTGTAATCCTAGCTCTCTGGGAGGCCAAGGCGGGC
>NW_012152663.1:303550-329036 GCF_000956105.1 Propithecus coquereli | reverse complement strand
GTCCTGGAAAGAGAGCATTCAAGAGCACAAAATGTTCCCTTGCTTTTGAATTACCCAGGTATAGACCTCCTGGCTAGAAGACCTGAGAGTCCCATCTCTTGATGACCTCAGCCGAAAAGCCTTCCATTTCCTCTAGCTCAGTTTGCAGCTGAATGCGTGCATAATCCTGAACCCTGCCCGTTCACACACAGCAAGAGAGTTTTCCTTTACAGCAGCCCCTCTTGCTCCCCTGCTGAAGAGCTGTTATTAATAATTCTTTCTCCTCTACCTGGGGTTAAAACCCTTGCCAAGGACTAAATGGCCTTTCAAATCCTGCCCTGCCTATTCCTGGGCTCCTGTCTTTCTTTTGAGCTCCTCTCCAGTATTCTCAAACCTATCAAAACTGGATTCAGTCTCCATTGTACCTATCAAAACTGGATTCAGTCTCCATTGTACCTCGCCCGCATCTTCCCATGGTGGCACTCAGAGAGGACTTCCCCGTGGTAGCCCTGTGGCACTGTCCAACACCGCCTTATTTTCGTTTATTGTCTGTGTGCACCAAGGCTTGCGGGGTGGGAGCGAGAACAGCCAGATCAGACGTGGGGAGGCTGGGGAGGCCACATGCATCGTCCGAGTTTTCGGGCATGTTGCTAGAAATCATGAACATTGCTCATCTCCCGCCACATGCGCACACGAGACGACCCTGGGGCCTCCTCGAACCGCGTCTGGACGCACTGGTACCTGCTCAGCCTTCGCAGGATTGAGCGGGAACCCACGCCCGAGCAGCGGCCCGGCACGCACCAGCGGCTCATCCCAGGCTCACGAGAGGCGCGAGCCCTCGTGCCAGGGCCCCAGGGCGTTCAGCGGCGGCAGACCCTGGGGCGGGCAGCGCGGAGGCGGGGTGCGAGATCGTCAGGCAAAAGCGGGGTACGGGACTGAAACACCCGCACGGGGACCCCGCGCGGTCCGGGGCCCCAGGCCCGACGGCGGCAGGTAAGGAGAAGCGGAGGCACACACGCTTTGGGCCGCCCAAGGCGCCGTGGGGGGTGGTTTCGGGCACGGGAGGTCAGCACCCAGGGGAGGCTCGCCGGTCTGTGGCTGAGCGCTCCGGCAGGCTCTGGGGACAGAGAGAAGGCAGCCGGCGAGGGACAGGGAGCGCCTGAAGGCCTCGCCTGTCCTTTCCGGCCGGCCAGGACAGCGCTGGGAAAAGACTAGGGGATAGGGGTGGGAAGACGTCTACCTCGCCACAACCCAGAGCTCGGGACTACCACACGCTCCCCACAGGGTACAGACTACCGCCATTCCCCTCCCCCACTCTGGCGGGTAGGGCTAGAGAGCCGTTGGAAGGAAGACGCATGCGCATGAAACTAAATTGTAAACCGCTGAGGCTCGTAGTTCGCTATTCGCGGGAAGACGCAGGCGCAAAAAGACTAGGCGGGTTTATAGCTGTGGGCAATTGAGCCCAGGACGCATGCGCGTGATAATCTGACTTCGGGCGGTCGGCCCGCTCTTGAAACTACGCATGCGCTCTAGCTATTTGTGACGCAAGGGGGCGGTACGGGCCCCTGGCCGCGCGTGCGCAGAGCTTGCTCCAAGGGCCTTATTTAGGTTGCGCAGGCGCCCGCTGGCCATTTCTTCTCAGCCACGCCGGAGTCTTGTGTCTAGGTGAGTCGTCGGCCGCCCTTGTTTGCAGCCCGGAGAACCCCGCGTAGATGCCGTTTTTGCGAGGGTTGCTGCCCCCAGACTTCTCGTAGAGCTTGCGGGGCCTCGGCGAGCGGAGGGCTGCCACTAACAGCCGCCAAGGGTTCGCCGAATCCTCGCAGCGCCGCCGAGGCCTGCAGGCCGCACCGACCCTATTGTGTGAGGTGTCGGAGGAGGCGGAGCGGAAGCGGCCGCCGCCATTTCCTTGCCTCCGCGCTGGCCCCGGGCCGGGCCCCTCGGTGCGGGCACCGACTCCCGGGGCGCCCAGCGCGGCTTCGGGTGCGGTCTCTGGCCAAGGCGGCGTCGGCTGTTGGCGTCCCCGGGGTTAAGGCGTCCGCGTGGGTTCCGCTCCTGTCGGCGCGCCGTGGGCCGAGGAGCGCCCGGGGCGGAGGGCAGTTCATTGGCATTTCTCAGGTCTGATCCGCGTCCCCGCCTTGCAGTGCGTTTCGACGACAGGACCCTCGGAGAGACGATGATGCTGGGCACCGAAGGCGGGGAGGGGTTCGTGGTGAAGGTCCGGGGCTTGCCCTGGTCTTGCTCGGCGGACGAAGTGCAGCGGTTTTTTTCTGGTGAGTTAGAAGGCGGCGGCGGGAGTTCGAGACCCGGGCCGCGGCGCGGGCGGGCGGCCTGGGCGGGGCGGGCGGGCCCCGGGCGCCCCCTGGCGGGGCGCGGGCGGCAGCGGTCCCCGCGGTGTTGCTCGCGCGCGGCCGGACGCTGTTACGCAATGGAAATCGCGAACGCCCCGCCCGCCCTCCTGCCTCTCGGGAGCGAGCGGCTGATTCGGAGGACTTTCTTTTCCCGGCTCTTCACGCGTTTAAGCACCAGCCCTTCCATGCATGTCTTTTTTCCAAAGGATAAGTTGGGAAAGATGAGATTGCCTTCTTAATTTTGAGGACATTGCCGAGTAGTTAGGCAAATAATAGTAATATTTTGCAGTATTTTAAGGTGCAGCTAGTATTTCCAGTTTTGGTATTTCCTTGATAAGGGGCATTCTGCTTCGGAAGGTAAAATGTCACTTCTTAGTTTCAGACAGTGTAATCAAGATTTGGTAATTGAAGAGTTCTTGCTCATCTAGTTCTTGATCTGGCTCGCTTTACAGTTGAGGACACGGAATCCCAGGGAAGTTTTCTTGCCTATGTAGCGCTTTCTTTTTTGTCCCCAGTATGCAGGTGTCCTGAATAACGTTATCAGAGTGGTGTTGTTCCCATTATTGGCTTAAGATTAGACTGATAACACTGTTAAGAAATTGAGAGGTTTTGTAAAGACATTTGTAGTATTGACTTACTGTCTGAATTTAGCGTTGGTAACGGAAAACGACCTGTAAAACAAGAACCAAGTACACTGGAAGCCACCTTGCAGGGGGCAACACTGGGTTTGGCTTCAGCTGTGCAACTTGGAGCATTTTAGCTTGGTAACACTGACCCCTTTCACAGGTGAGTATTGGGCCTGCAGTTTGGAATTGAGTAAGAAATCTTAATGTGGCTACTGGTAATGTAAAACCAACAAATGTCCCAGACCAAAACTCTTAAAGATTGTTCAGAAAATGCCATAACTTGGTCCAGACTTGGTAACTCTTTGAGACCCTATAAAGGATGTCTAATGGAGACATGCTTAGCAAGGACTTAGAAGTAACTTCGTTAAGAAACTGCTTTGAGTATTGGATTTTCTTGATGGATTGGGAATATATCACTTTGGGACTGGGGTAGTTTGTGAGTGGATGACTGCTTAAATATCGGAGATACTCTAGGAGTTGGCAACAGTGTGGTCATTTTAGGCTTCAGAAGTGATGTACTTTGCCGTGGGGACATGAATAGGCATTCCTCTATCACCCAGAGGTGGTTGTAGGTTTTAAATTCTGTATTAACGGTTGTTTTCTTTCCAGACTGCAAAATTCAAAATGGGGCTCAAGGTATTCGTTTCATCTACACGAGAGAAGGCAGACCGAGTGGCGAGGCTTTTGTTGAACTCGAATCAGAAGATGAAGTCAAATTGGCCCTGAAAAAAGACAGAGAAACTATGGGACACAGATATGTTGAAGGTTTGATATACATTGCCCTAGTAACAGTAAATAAAACATTAAACACATAGAGGTCTTACCCCTTCTGAATTTTAGGTATTTGACCGCATGGAAATGGTCATCTAAGGGAGTTTGTGGCAGCTCTTCCTAGCTTATCTAAAGACCCAGGAAGTCTGAACTTTGTTCTCTAACTTTCCAAAATTGACTAATTCTAAGCACCTCTTTCAGTATTCAAGTCAAACAACGTTGAAATGGATTGGGTGTTGAAGCATACTGGTCCAAATAGTCCTGACACGGCCAATGATGGCTTTGTACGGCTTAGAGGACTCCCCTTTGGATGTAGCAAGGAAGAAATTGTTCAGTTCTTCTCAGGTATGTAGTCCTGTTTGTTGCTGAGCAGTGAGTTTTGGCTAGCTTCTGCAAGGTGATTTAATAGACTTTACAGTTGAATAGCTTAGGTACTTAAATAGGTTGTAAGTATATGCCAATGAATTAATGTTTTCTTCCTAGAGACCTTCAAATAATTTAAGCCCATCTTAAAGGTGGAAATTAAGTACTTGCAAAATGTTAACTTTGCCTGTATTTAGTATGATAGTTCAGAGTAGATCTTTGAGGATTCTTTTCAACGATATTGCTGTTCAGCAAAGTACTTGAACTTAAAGGTAAGGATCCCTTAACATTAGATTAGTATGAGTCAAGTTGTTGTAATTTTTGGCAAGTTTCTGCTTTAAGAGACAATTATTTGGGCAATGGGACCAGAAACATCTCTAATGGTCTAACTCTTTATGCAAAAAACTACTATACAAGCAACTTGGCTTAGCCAGCCTTATAAAAATTATTAGCGAAAGTCAACGGTAGTTTGCTTTGTAGTCTCAGTATCTGAAGTAGAAAAAGCATTTTGAAATTGTTCTGGGCCTAAAGTATTTGAATGTTTTTATGCTGAAGAGCTGATAAGATTGCATGTTTACCAGAATGTCAGATCGTATATTTTAAATGCTATTAAGAGTTGTGATAAACTGGAATTAAGAGCAAGAAATCCTTTCATGGTTTAGTGTAGTATGTATTAAGATTTTTGACTATTAGATATGTATCAAGTCCTAATATTTTGTCAGAAATTTAGAAATCAAGTCTGTTTTGTTTTTAATCTAAATTGGTGAGAATTGAATGCTGTCTGTCAACGTTAAATATGAACATAATTTCATATCTTCTAGGAAAGTGCTTTAAGTCCTTTTTGTAAGCTTGGGAATGTATCCACGGAAAGGATTTTTCATAGACGGAATTTCCAGAAGTGAATCATACTACTGTTAGAGCATAAGAGTGCATGATTTGTGCTGTGTAGATCAGTTTTGTTGAAAGTTTAGATTGTATGTTTGTCAATATATGATATAAGTAATGTTTAAATTTTATTTAAATGTTTAAATGTGTACATTTTAAAACTTGAAGTTCCAATAACTTAAAGCATTGAAATATAAAATGAGGTACAAGGTGTGTCTTGAATTTAGTAAAACTGTTGCTGTTTAATGCTTGAAACTTACTGTATAATTCTCAACATAATTAAGTTGAATAGATAAGAATGTTCTTAAATTGTTGAATTCTCAATGCATCCTGTGTTCGTTTTTTTAAAATATACTGTACCATGGGGTGTGTTAAGAATTGTCATAATTTGTAATAATGGAACTTCATATTATTGCAATGCATATTTAAAGAGTACTTGTTGAAAGCATACCATTCACCTAAAGTTAAAATTCTGGTTTATTTAAAGCTATAAGAAGAATCATTTCTGGGCTTGTGATGTTAATATTACCCCCCTACTGGGGTTATTTGTCCTTGGGTTGAAGGGTTGGAAATCGTGCCAAATGGGATAACATTGCCGGTGGACTTCCAGGGGAGGAGTACGGGGGAGGCCTTCGTGCAGTTTGCTTCACAGGAAATAGCTGAAAAGGCTCTAAAGAAACACAAGGAAAGAATAGGGCACAGGTGGGGATGGATGGTTGGTTGGATATGTCACTTTTCTTATGGTAAATAATTAAATCCATATTCTCTCTGCTTAAAAGGATGAAACTAATCTATTTCCTAGTCCTAGTTAATTGACATTCTGCCACAATTTTCAGAATTTTCCTATGTCCGAGTCCCATATTGCAATCAAACTAAATTTTAGGTGTTAAAATTGTCCCCAGTTAATTTGGTCTCCTTTACAATTTTGTAAGATTCTTAATTTATTAACCCCAGTCAATGGAGTTGAGAGACTATGGCTTTAAAAAAATTAATGCAAACCTGGCTTTAGCTGTAATAACACCCACCTAGTAAATTAATGTTACCATAAGAAAATGTGATACTTTCTGATCTTGTTTTTAAAGTTGAAATGCAACAAACTTTCTTGCTGTATAAATATTCTGCATATGTATTAATAAGCATAGCTTTCAAGAAATTGTCACAAAAGGTTTTATTCTCTTTGCTTGTGACTATTTTTCATTGAAGCATGCGCTTACCTATGCTGATTCCTACTAAAAGCATAGGCTGGGGTACTTGCTGGCGAAAGGAAATGTGCAGTGTGGGCTGGACTGTCGGCGGAGGCTGGCTTTCTAGCCCACTTGCTGTACATGCTGCCAATGGACTTACGACCTGAAATGTTGAAAGTTGAGTGGAATTCTTTCCCTCCTGAAACGTTCACAGTACTCCTCTCTACCCCTAAGGTTGGGCTCTGCCTCAGAGGAGGAAGTTTTTTTCTGTAAAGTTTACATTAAATCTTACTATTGAGTGAATTTCTGGTCATTGCCTCTGCAAATATAAGAAATCTGGCTTTTAAATATTGGTCAGTTTCATGGCTATGACTAGATTGTTTTCTTGTACAGCTAAATACCTGTATGAAATGAACTAATGTTTTCTCTCCCCTCCCCCTCCCCCCTTGTGAACAATGCTTTAGGTATATCGAGATCTTTAAGAGCAGTCGGGCTGAAGTTAGAACTCACTATGATCCACCACGAAAGCTTATGGCCATGCAGCGGCCAGGTCCCTATGACAGACCTGGGGCTGGCAGAGGGTATAACAGCATTGGCAGAGGAGCTGGCTTTGAGAGGATGAGGCGTGGTGCTTACGGTGGAGGTATGTGAGGGTGCAGAAGGATTGGCAAGTCTGTTCCTTTGTTGTGTGGATATGTGCATTTGATTGGCTGTACTTCTTTATCTTGTAGGCTATGGAGGCTATGACGATTATAATGGCTATAATGATGGCTATGGATTTGGGTCAGATAGATTTGGAAGAGGTAAGGTAAGAATTGAATTTCTCAGCTGCAGGATACTTAACACTCTTGTCCATCTAGACCTCAATTATTGTTTTTCAGGAATGTCTGATCACAGATACGGGGATGGTGGCTCTACTTTCCAGAGCACGACGGGGCACTGTGTACACATGCGTGGATTACCTTACAGAGCTACTGAGAATGACATTTATAATGTAAGTGTAAGGTACATTCGTAAATCATTTCAGTGTGGCTGTAAAAACTTGAGCCTTGTTCTATTTAAGTGGACACCATGTTACAAATTTCCATTTTTCCTAATGGTAGAAAGTTGACTTGGTTCTTTGAAATGCCTTGTGTTTTAGTTTTTTTCACCACTCAACCCTGTGCGAGTACACATTGAAATTGGTCCTGATGGCAGAGTAACTGGTGAAGCAGACGTTGAGTTTGCAACTCATGAAGATGCCGTGGCAGCTATGTCAAAAGACAAAGCAAATATGCGTAAGTGTGACTTAAGCATTTGAGGGCTTTTAACAGGTATTTGTATGACATTTATGCTTGAGTAGAATATTAAAGGATGTATGAGAAATTTCCCGTCTAATAATAGATTAGTTGTTAGATGTGTTGAAAAGTTTGGGTTTTTTAAATTGGTATGCCTCAAAGGGATTTGTGACATATACGTAACTTGGGAAGCATATCTTTAATTGACAGTTGAGATGAATGTTTAAAGGCTAGTACAAGTAAATCACCTTAGAGAAACTGCTAGAATTTTTTTGCCTAAGTATTTGAAGTTCACAGATCTACTTGTTTAAGTAAATGCTTACCTTTTCTTTCACCAACAAACATTTTCAAACTGTTTTTTTCTCATTTCAGAACACAGATATGTAGAACTCTTCTTGAATTCTACAGCAGGAGCAAGCGGTGGTGCTTACGGTAGCCAAATGCTAGGAGGCATGGGTTTGTGTAAATATCACTTTAGTGTCTTTTTTTAAGCTAACCTTGTATGCCTTTTCTCTCATTTCAGAACACAGATATGTAGAACTCTTCTTGAATTCTACAGCAGGAGCAAGCGGTGGTGCTTATGGTAGCCAAATGATGGGAGGCATGGGCTTGTGTAAATATCGTTAGTTTTTTTAAAAACCAAAACATTTATATCTGTATAAGTCAATTGTAAGTTAAGTTAATCTATTTAGTGAGTTTAGAATATGACGATTTAAGTTAGGCAAAGAAAGCAGTTTCTTGATTTGAATGAATTTTGTGTCTGGCTTTCTATTTAAACCATTGTGTTATATAAAAGTTAAGATAATTTGTTAGATTTAAGTGCTTTTGGGGGGAGGGGACTACAGAATGAAACTGGAATGTAAAGTTTAAAATTAGCAGAAACACAGGATTAAAATTTAAATTGGGGCATAATTAGTTTGGCGTAATTAGGTGTCATTGATGCCTGTGTATTGACATACATTGATGCATTTAAGGGGAAAACCCCACTAAATCCATTCCAAGCAGTTGTATAAGGTCTTCAAAATGCCTCTACTTACGGAGTCGTGGATTTAGTCCTGCTGATGTGTATACCGTTAGCCATTTGGTGTATACATATTTACTAGCTCAAATGATGGGTAGAAGGGGGGGAGTCTGTTTCTAGACAATAGGCAGAAGGAGACAGAGGATTGTAGTAATATAAGATCAAGTCTGGAAAATCATAGATATAGAATTACAAGCCCGGTACCACCAGGTACCACATTACATGTGGAGCGAGGTTCTAATGTTCTCTTAACTTAACAGCAAACCAGTCCAGTTATGGTGGCCCAGCCAGCCAGCAGCTGAGTGGTGGTTATGGAGGCGGCTATGGTGGCCAGAGCAGCATGAGTGGATATGGTAAGTATTTTTTTTATATACTTAAAATAGGTTTTAGGCAGGTTTCTTTAGTTGGGAATGTGCAGGCTTTTGGTGAAATTGGGTTATTAAATATATGCTTTCAATCCAAATATAACTATTAATAGCTTAATTTTCAGAAACAATCATTGGGAGGGGGAAGTGTTCTGTGAATTAAAAACTAGTCATTGCAGCTTTGGAATATTGTCGAGCCAGAAAACATCTGCCTCCATGTATTAAAACATTAAATAAAGTAGTTCACTTTTTTGTCTTTTGATTAGTATTAAATCAGTTTTAGATGGAGGGAGAATTTTAAATAGTGGAATGGTGGTTGGGTTCAGGACCGTATTTACTAGTCAGTTAACCTAGGATTGGTTTTATTTATTAACTTTCAGTTGGTCTAAAGAATGGTGATTTTGGTATTATAGTCTTACCCTACAAAATCCTTTTGCAGACCAAGTTTTACAGGAAAACTCCAGTGATTTTCAATCAAACATTGCATAGGTAAATATTTTCTCAAAAAATATAATTTAAATTCCCAATAGCAAATACTGATATGTTGTAATAACACTTTCTATAGCAGTCAATGGCTCTGACTTAACTCCATGGAGGCTGCCATTTTGGGCACAGTGAGTTGCCTTTAGTCCAACTTTGTCTCACTTCCTGCCCACCGCGAATAGGAAAAGCAAGACTTCCCTGTGCTCCCTGTTCCTGTATGCCATTTGAGGGACACATTGTGAATGTTTACATTTTTAAAAATGCCTTGTTTAGCTTAAAACACATGAAGTAATTTTTGCAATTTTTGAAAAACACTAGTTTTCCTTTAAACTTAATTTTTCATGTTGATCCTGAAGAATCCATTTAAATGATAGCACAAGAATCTGGCAAGTTGGTACTGCAGAGACAAGGGGTTAATTGAGACTTGTTTGGAGTCGGGATTCCCCTTTCCCAAACATGCTTCTCGCCACTTGGACAGCAGCCATTTGTACTCGTATACTTTTAAAACTTTTTCTTGGAATGCTATATTTTATTTGACTGATAATCCGATGCTACTCCTAACTTGTCGAATCGATCTCTCTGCAGGTAGCCAAGGAGCAGTGAACAGCAGCTACTACAGTAGTGGAAGCCGTGCATCTGTGGGCGTGAACGGAATGGGAGGGATGTCTGGCATGTCCAGTATGAGTGGTGGATGGGGAATGTAATTGATCCTGATCACTGATTCTTGGTCGACTTTTTTTAAGAAAAACAAAACCAGTTTAACAGTTTTTTGCATTACAAGCTTGTGATTTATGCTTAGTCTACAAGTGGAAATCAGGATTGTTTTAAAGACTTGAGGTTGGGTATTTTTGAACACTCATCTAGGATGTGACAGCAAAGTTGAGTAAAGTATAACTGTTAAACAAGTTCCAGCTTTTCTCAAGTTAGTTATGTATTGTAGGATGTACTTAAGCAGTTAGCGTATTTAGGTTAAAGCAGTTGAGTTACGTTAAATGTTGCTGTTATACCACATGATACTGAACATTGTTTGGATGCATGTTGAAAGACATGCTTTTTTGTAAAACTCAATATAGGAGCTGTGTCTACAATGAAAGTGAAACATTTTGGCATGTTTGTTAATTCTAGTTTCATTTAATAACCTGTAAGGCACGTAAGTTTAAGCTTTTTTTTTTTTTTTTTTAAGTTAATGGGGAAATTTGAGACTCAATACGAATACTTTAGGATTTTGGTCTTGGTGTTTGTATGAAATTCTGAGGCCTTGATTTAAATCTTTCATTGTATTGTGATTTCCTTTTTAGGTATATTGCGCTAAGTGAAACTTGTCAAATAAATCTTCCTTTTAAAAACTGCACTTTGTCTTGTCTGTGCTTCAGTGTCGTGTGGACTGTTTCTTGGTCTCTATTCCTGCCTGGGGCATAGGTCCACATCTCTGGCCGTGCAGAAGGCTCCGCCGTGAGGCTGTTGGGTAGATGTCTTCAGACTTCTCTTCTGTCCAGTGCAACTGAAGGTAAACTTGGCCTTGAGGCCCTCGTGGAAGGGCTACGTGTCGTTTGCTGCACGGAACCTGGTCTGAACTGCTTATAACTCGCGAAGCGCTGCGCAGAGCCCCGGGACAGGCGCCAGTGCATGTCCTGCATGTCTGCAAGGCCTCCCGGCGTGGCTGCGAGGTGCCGGAGGCAAGTGCTGACTGGAAGCTTGAATTTTGTGTATCTAGGGCATGTTCTAGAAGGAGCTTGCTCATACCTGGTTTTCAGGCTTTGTTTTTGCCTCATTCTGAAAAATCCCACTCTGGATCAAAATTCCATTCCATGTAAACCCCCTGAGGCAGAATACCGAGTAACAGTTGGGAGCGGATGTGATTAGTTTAAATCAATTCTTGAATTGCGTATTCCTGTTTTGTTAGGTTGGGACTCCAGTGGCATGCTAAGAAATACTCTCTGTACCCAAACTGCTTTAAAGCTGTCCTTAAAGGGGTAGTCCCTGAATGCCTTCTGGTGGATGCTCACGGGCACTGCCGAGTGCGAACTGCCAGTGCTCATTAACCTTTTAGACTCGGTGGTGTTGAAAGAACATAGAATGTGAGCTGGGATGTAACAGGTTTGTGTCCTTTAAAGCCAAGTGTGTGTAAGTTCTTAACTTCCTGTGATGTGCTTGAAGGTTTTCCCAGGTTCTCGGCTAAGAGTATTGCAGACTGAAAATTACTTGGAACTGGCCATTTCTAAGTGCCCATAGTGGTGGGGCATGGAGGGCTCTGCAGACCACATGCCCTCCCCAGGGGACTGGGTGCAGCAGTCTGCACCACGTCTAGAGATAATCTCTGGGTCCTTTAGTTAACTTTTTTTGAGACAGAGTCTCACTCTGTTGCCCAGGCTAGAGTGCCGTGGTGTCAGCCTAGCTCACAGCAACCTCTAACTCCTGGGCTCAAGGGATCCTCCTGCCTCAGCCTCCCGAGTAGCTGGGACTACAGGCATGCGCCACCGTGCCCGGCTAATTTTTTCTGTATACTTTTAGTTGTCCAGCTAATTTCTTTCTATTTTTAGTAGAGACGGGGTCTCGCTCTTGCTCAGGCTGGTCTCGAACTCCTGAGCTCAAATGATCCTCCTGCCTCGGCCTCCCAGAGTGCTGGGATTATAGGCGTGGGCCGCCACGCCCAGCCTAGTTAACTTTTAAATTGAGATTATAAGAAGCATCTTTTTTGAAAAACTTGGCCTATTAGAGGAAGAAAAAGGGTTAGAACTATCAACCTGGAGAATGGTTAAATAAACTAACACAGAACTACTTGGCGTTTTAAAAATGGAGTGTAAAGCCATTATGGTTCTTTGGAACCTTGTGCTCTATGGACCAACCTCACCTGGGAGTAATGAGTCAACCTCCAGACCCTATTAAATCAGAACCTGCGGTTTAACTGAGACCCCTCGCTCCCACCCGTTGGCCTGCACATTGAGAAGCACGTCCTTAGACCTATCCCTTATTTCTCGGCTGGGGAAAGGTGGTCTGGTGCCAGACCTGAGGGTTCAAAAAGTGTAGGTGTATGTTTGGATTCTGAACAGAAGGTAGTTGACCGCTAAGGCAGCTTCTGGTAGCTTTGGTACGGGGATCTGCTGCGAGTAATGCTTACTTGAACATTTGTTCCTTGGCCATGGAGGTGTGAGATTGGGAGAAGAAAACGGGTGTGAAACTTTGAACAGATAAAAGTGTCTTTTATTAACTATTGGAAAGCAGTCTTGAAACAGGGAAGTAGGATTCCACTTTATTGTGTGTGCAGATGAGAGCTAAGGCTCAGAAGTGAAGGGAGCTAGTCCAAACTGGAAACAAGGTGCAGCATCTAATACTAGAAGAGTTGGGGGTAGTGAGTGGTATGTAGACATCCTTCTGAAAAAATCTGGCTCTGTTTATTTCAGAACATTACCAGGTACAAATGTTTAGGTTACATATATTGGCTTTGCCCCCTCCCCAGTCTGAGCTACAAGCACACCCATCCCCCAGACAGTGCGCACCACACCCATTAGGCGTGACGATACCCATCCCCTCCTCCTTCCCCGACACCCAATGAATGTTGCTACCAAGTGTGCACTTGTGTTGATCAGTTAATACCAATTTGATGGTGAGTACATGTGGTGCTTATTTTTCCATTCTTTTGATACTTCATTTAGAACAGGCTCCAGCTCCATCCAGGATAATACAAGAGGTGCTAGATCACCGTTGTTTTTTGTGGCTGAGTAGAACTCCATGGTATCCATATACCACGTTTTATTAACCCACTCATGTATTGATGGGCACTTGGGTTGTTTCCACGTCTTTGCAGTTGTGAATTGTGCTGCTGTAAACATTTGAGTGGGTGCAGACCCTGCCTGAGATTAACTCGGGTTAAGTGAACCTCTTGCTGCCACGTGCTTCCCTAACCTGCTAGAAACATGGCTCTCGGGCTGGGAAGAGTTAGTTTTAAAGGTCTGGCTGCAGCTTTTAAGCTGTACGACTCTGGGTAAATTCTGGGAACTAGCCTTGCCGAGCTTTCCATGCTTCCCGTCCATAAAACGTGTTTAGGGGAGAAACGTGGAATCCGCGGGCACAACAGCACCGTGAAGAACCAGTGCTGACCTGGGCCGTGCGTGGGCCTCCTGCGGGAGAGCGCAGGAAGGCAGGAGAGCCAGGATTCCACCAGGCAGGGGCTCTGAGCAGGGTGTCGGGCGGGGGGCACAGAAGGATGTGGCCTGGAGACTCCTGGGGGGACGTTAGTACAATGCTGCTTGTTTCTCAGGCCACGGACTCCCATGGGGGGTGGGGCGGCAAAGGAGGAAGACCTGGAGCCAGTCTCAGCGCTGCTTCTGAAATTAAAGATGGCTGCCTGGCAAGTGCTTTTCCGCGGGCGTTTCCGTCTGTCATCTAGAACTCCTAATACACACAAGCGAACTTTTGAGCTTTGGTGACAGGCTTGAGGTTACTTCCTCTGTGCCCACTAATAGGCTGACCCTTGGTGCACGTGCGTGGGGTACAGCCCAGCAGTGCTGCGGCTTCACAGCAAGCCTTCCCCGTGGGCCTTGAGTCTTGGGGACTCCACGAGGGGTGCTCTGAGGCCCCTAAGAGCAGCCTGGGGGTGAGAGCTTGGCAGGTTCCTGGGAAGCTAACAAAAGCTCGTTTTCTGCACGCAGAGAGAAAAATAAATGATTTTTATTGCAGGGCCAACAGCAGGTATTCCCAAGGGCATGAAATGGCGACTCTGGACCGAAGCAGAGAAGGCACCGGCAGGCCCTGCGTGGTTTGCAGCGCTGCGCACAAGTCAGTTTCTGAGAGTGGGGGTGGGCGTGGGAAACGTTACTAACAAGTACAGTTGCTGTAAAATAGGTTAATTCTTGGAAAAGATCAGTAGCAAAATCATAAAGTTGCATCCAAACCACAGCCAGTGACGTGGAAGTTTCGACCCAGTGGAGTGAGCCCCACACGAGGAGCGGAGGCGCTCGGCTTCCCGCGCTCCGTCTGCCAGGCCAGGAGCTCTGGCGAGGATTAGATTCCTTTGTCTTGATTCTCTTGGGCATCAAATTTCCCAAGCTCCTGGTGGTCCCCCAAGACCCAAAGAATTCGGCTCGCAAGGCTGGCTGCTGCCCCGAGGACGAGGACGAGGACAGAGGTCGACAGGCTGCGGCCCCGCGGGCAGCTGGGGCTCAGGAGGCCGTGGGCGAGCAGCGCTGCAGGAGCAGCGTGTGGCAGCCGTCACACACGCGCACCGGCCTGGGGTAGGAGGGCAGGGCCAGCTCGCTGCCGGAGCAGGCGCTGCAGAAGATGTGGCCGCAGTTGCGGCAGTGGTGCTGGGGACAGAAAGAAGGCAGTCAGAGGACCCCGGGAAGAGGGACCTGCACGCCTCCCGCTGACCCTGACATGTGAAGGCCCAGTAAATGCTTTAGCAACCCTCCCCCGAGACACCACCTCGTTTACCTGAGTGCCTTTTTTTTTTTTTAAGAGTCTGGCTCCGTCGCCCCAGCTGGAGTGTGTGGCGTAATAGCTCGCTGCAGCCCCAAACTCTCGGGCTCAAGCGACCCTCCTGCCGCCCCAGGTAGCTAGGACAGCAGGCAGGTGCCAACATGCCCCTTTAATGTTTACATTTCTTTTAGAGACCGGGTCTCACTGTGTTGCCCAATCTGGTCTCGAACTCCAAACTCCTGGGCTCAAGTGATCCTCCCACCTTGGCCTCCCAAAGTGCTAGGATTGCAGGTGTGAGCTGGCACCAAAACACGCTTTATTGTGTTTCCTAACTCAGCGAGTGGGTCGTTGGAGTTACATAAAGAGCCTGGTTCATCCCGCAGGGCAGGGGGACTCGCCCGCCTTACAAACAGGCTGCCTCGGGCCTCGTGCCCCGGCTCCTGGCGCCTGGCCAGACCCCGAGATGAGCGCAGGCGCGGCCTCTGCTCCCGGCCGCACACTGCCGGGCGCCCTCAGGCTGGGCCACGGCTGTTCGCGCTGCAGCCAGGGGTGCAGACGGGTGCTCGCGGGCAGCCTCAGGAGGGTCCACTCCTAGCTCTGAAGCCATTTGTTGCAAGGCACTGACTACGACCTTGGCTTCCTCCTTCCCGCAGACAGGCTGCTCCCGGGGGAGGATGCGACCACGGATCCACAGTGTAGCGGGTGGGGTGGCACTGGGCGTGTGACAAACATCCCCCGTTCCCTCAGCTCCCGGCTCTGCTTGTGACCTGCACCCAACTCCTCCCTTGCCCAGCTGGTTGTCTTGGTGAGACGCGAGGGCTGGCACAGGACCTGAGAGGCAGGCGACGTGGCCAGGGGCAGGTTCACCAGGGAGTTTGGGACCTGCTGTCTTGCATAGGTTCCCCATAAATTCTGTTTTTGCCTCAGTTGCCCAGTTTTTGGTCCCATCGTATACAGAGAACCTCTAGCGATACACTCACCTAGAGCAGTCCCGAAAGGGGGCCAGCCTGGACAGCCACCGGCATGGCAGGCGGGGGCGCTGCCTGCCCGCGCGCCAGAGCGCCGCGTGGCCGGCGGGCCCGGCTGGCAAGGGGTCCGCGGCCAGAGGAGGGACCCCAGCAGCAGCAGCTCCAGGCAGGGGCAGGCGGGGGAGGGCCAGCCTACGTACCTTCCTCCGGGAAATGGAGAACTCCTTTTCACACTGCTTACAGTGTGTTGCTTCGTCATCTTTCAGCCACGTGTGGCCCTGAAAAGGAAAGAACACTCTAGAAATCCATTTTATGTCTCCGGCCCTGATGAGCAATTAGCAGTGTTCTGGCTGCGGCCACTGTCCCCATGGCCCCTGGTTTCCTTCTGACTTCCTTCTCACTAGCTGCGGCCTTGGGGGAGGGACGGTAATGACGGGGCCCTTCCTTCTGGTTTGCCCAGAGCGGAGTCCATGTGTTCTGGCTCCACCTCTTGGCTTCCTGGCCTTTGCACGCGCCCGCCGGGCCGGGGCAGGTTCTCGGGCATTCTGTCAGCCCGAGACTCGACCTGCTCTTTCAGCCCGTTCCCTGCGGTCGAGGCAACGGCAGCTGGGCTCTGGGGCCTGCCGCTTCGAGCCCTGGCTGCGACGCTACCGCAGAGACAGCCGCACTGCAGCAGAAGGGCCTAATCCGGGCAAAACTAGAACAGCTGGTGACAACAGGTCCCCGCGGAGACGGTCAGTGTGCAGCCAGCCTGAGGAAGCCCCTCACGGGGCCGAACCCCGAGCCTCGTGCAGCCCTGGGAAGCGGATGACTCCACTCCACGGAAGGGGCGCCCGGGGCTTTGAAAGGTGACTTTTGGGAGGTGTCTCTCAGGGAAAACTGAGGCATGGGATTGATTCAGCCGTAGGCTCTGGGTGTCCAGAGAGGTCAGAGGCTTGAGGTATCGTCTGGCTGCTCAGCGTCTGCGGGACGTGACTCTCCTGGTGGCACAGACTCACGACTGAGCTGGGGCGGCACAGCGCGGGCTGCCAGCACGTGCCCAGGTGCCCATCCTCACGTCGCAGAGCGCCAGTGGCTGCGACGTCCTGTCTCGCGATTCCCTCCTGCCCCTGGGGCTGTCAGCTGTGGTTCTGTGCGACCCTGCCGCGCGGCGCCGGGACACGCGACGGGCAGCTCACAGCAGTTACGTCCAAGGAGCTTTCGGTCTGCGAGGGAGGACGGCCGCTGTTGCCTACGAGCCCGGGCTGTCAGCTGCTGTGAGATTTGCTGCCTCCACCCAGGGATGCTGGGGAGACACCAGGATGCACGGAAGGTGCCGTGTAGGGGACTGTCCTTGTGCTGCACGGCCGCGGCCGGAGTGGGGGACGCTCCTGCCAGCAGACAGCCCCGGGGCGGTGGCCCTGAACAGCCGCCTCCTCGCCCGCCCTCCCTGCCTCGGCAGGCCAGCCCAGGGGCCGCCCGAATGCTCCTGCGCTGTGGCGGACTGCATCGTTCTGCCCTCCTCTGAATGGTCCAGAAACTCGGCCCAGGACAGGGTTCGGCTGTGCCAGAAACGGCACGGGACACTAGGGCGGGGCTGGCTGACCTCTGGCCCCTCACCTGGTGGGAGGGTCTGACTGTCACTGTTTCAGAAAGATCCCTAGATCTCTCTCTGCCACCCCTGCTTCCTCCTTCGGGCTGCCTGTCACCCAGGCCCCTGTTCGCCCCACAGCTGACGGCACAGGAGCTGGAGGCGGAAGACGCAGGTCCCAGCCCTAGCCCTGCCACTGTCAGCACTGCCGTCCCAGCCCAGGGATGCGTTTGTGACCAGCATTCTGCTTGTCTGTGAACACGGCGTCACCCCGCTGCCTCGACCGCACGCTGCCCCGCTGTCGGGCACGCGAGGTGTCGGCGCGAGCCGGCGCTGTGGGGGCGATTCTGACGCCTGCGGCCGCCCCTCAGTACCTTCAGAGCCTTGTTCACCTCTTTGATGTCTTCCATCTTCAGCTTGGACCTGAAAAAGGAAAAGACAAGACCGTTTTGTAGCAGCCAGAGAGGCTCTAGAACTGGAACAGCTAGCTGCAGTGACCGTTTGGCTTTGTGAGGACAGGGTTTGGGAGGACAGCCGTGCGCGAGTTACTCTAAAATGCCTCCATCGCTTTACATCCCCGAGTCCCGGGTCCCACGGCTCACGTGCCTGCCGAGCTGAGGCTGAGCCTGGGGACCGCACCTGGCTGGACAACAGACTGTTCAGCCTGCACAGGTTTAAAAAGATTTTGAAGTGGTTGCATTCATCTAAAAACTGACGATCTCACAGAAGCCCAGGTCTCTGCTTCTCTGAGCCACCGCCCCCGCACAGCGGGCGCTCGCGTGGGCCGGTCTCCCTGGCAGGAACCTGGACCGCAGCATCGTCTGCCTGTGCTCCTGCCGCCTGCTCAGTCTGGAGGGCCAGATTCAGCGCACGGGGCCACCTGTTCTTGCTCCTTCCCGCGAGCGTAAGAACAGTTCCTCAGCTGTCCACGTCAGACAGGACTGAACGTGGTCTAAACTGGCAAAACCAAATCAAATAAAATGAAATTCTATGTATCTGTAATTCAGGGGAACAGTCTGAACCTTTCTTAAAAGCTGAGATTAGTCTAACCGTCATCAGATTAGACTAAATGTCAAAATGGCATGCCCCCGGGAGACACAGAGCAGACTTACAAGGAAGGGATTAGAAAACCGAGTGTCAGGGCGTTTAGGCGAAACCCCGCGGTCCTTACTGAAGACTGCAGGCAGCTCCCTCCCTCCCTGCGGCTGCAGAACTAGGCCAGCAGATTGCTAGGGTCAGAGGCTGTGGGGGGACAGACCCCGGGAAAGCAGGTCTAAGAACTTCTCTGGGAAACACAACTTGGGAAGCATTTGGACGTTCTCTGCTTCTGTGGGCAGCGGCAGGGCTGAGACTTGGCATTTGTCTTCTCCGTCACCACAGTGTGGGCTTGCAAGAGGAGGAGGGGAAGAGGGAGAAAGCACGACTCCGCGGTAGCCCTGTCTGGGAGCGTGTGCCGCACGCTGCAGCACCCACACTCGGCTGCGAGGGCCCAGGCGGCGGCCGGCAGCTCGAGTTGGGATTCTGAAGCCAGACCGGGCAGTAGCTGTGGGAGGCCGCGAAGTGCAATGGTGCATTTTGAACGTCAGACACTACCTGCATTTTTGAGGTCTGTCATCCAGTAGGAGGGTGACCTCTGACTCTGCCTACTGTCTGTCCAGTGCGAAGAGGACGGGCAAGAGAAAAACGGTGCTGACCACTGCTGCAAACCCGAGCAGCCAGCCCACGCCGGCCTGTGGCTCCAGGTCTCCCTGTGCCGAGTGTGGGGACAGACACCTGGCCTTGCCCTGCTCAAGGAGCTCCCCCCAGAATGGGGGCAGGGCCAGAGAGCCGCCCAAGGCACTCAGCAGAGAAAGGGTGGCAGGCAGGGCTCAGGGCAGGAGGGGACTGAGCAGCGGGACGGAGCAGCAGGCCCGCGCTGGTCTGGGAAGATCCGGGCACTGAGAGGATGGCGAGTGGCAGCACCCGCAACGGGCAAAGGGAAGACCCTGGGCACTGTCTTGTTCCCGTGGGGCCAGACCCACCTGCCAGGCAGACACTGACAGGAGAGCAGAGGTGGAGACACAGGCCGATTCCTGACGGCTTCTTCTGCTTAAGCCAGCCTGAACTGGGTTCCCATCACACGCGACCCAGAGCCCTGACTCGGGGGAACAGCTGCCGCCGTGTTTGGACACGCGGTCAGCGCACAGGCGGACGAGTTCCGCAGTGGGCAGCGCGACCTGCTGCTAGGGCCGGGTGTGCGGGGCGACCCGTCTGCACTGGGCCCTGGGGAGGGAGCTGTCGCACCCCAGGGCAACAGAACTACCGGGCTCTACGCTCCAGCCACACGGGCTGCAGAGGCCACCTCGGGGGGACACGGGTGTGCTGCGGCAGGGCTGGGGGAGCAGCCCCCGTGGCAGGCCGACTCCCAGACCACCCTGCTCCCTCTGGCCCGCTGCAGGCTGACCAGGCGACCCGCTCACCGCCCGGTCCCTTGGGGCCTGCACAGTCAGGGAGCGTGCGTGCTCTGGTCGCTAGGAATGAATATGCTCAGTGAACTAACTGGTAGCTGACTGACATCCCCGTGTGGTTGGCGGAAATCAGCGGTGGCCTGGCTTCCTGGGGGTCTGCCTTGACCAGTGGGGGGCCTCCCGAATGGCCTGCCCTCCCCCCACCCACAGGAGGCAGGTTTGGGCCCGAGGGATGAGGTGTGCGGACAGGCGTGACGTCTCCACGGGGAGGCGCCAGATGAGGGCCGCGGGTCCTTACTGGCTGAGGTGTACTCCCATTTCCTGGAGGGCTTGCTCCTGCTCGTCGCAGACCTTCCGTAACTCTGCCTTCTCATCCCGGAGCTCCCGCAGTTCCTAAAATGAACAAGCCGTACACTCGACACAGAGCCACAGTCCTTTTGCTTTTCTTTAAGGCTCAGTCGCCAGAGCAACGAGCGGATCTGAACGCTTTTCAGGAGCGAAGGCCTTCGAGGCAGGCTTCGTTCGTGGGTGACTTGTCCTCCGTTTGCTTCTCGAGAGCGGGCCGCCGGAAGGCCGGCGCCACAGGAGTGGCTCTGCACCGGGGCACAGCTGCGTTCGTCAGCCGCTTTGAAAAGTTACCCCCACGGGGCAAACAAGGCTCTGCCTATTTGAGCTTCTGATAAAAGATGGATTTAAAAAAACCAGAGAGCTATCTCAAGAATAATAGGTGAAACTTACACAAAATTACAGAAAGCTTACATCAGCAAAGGCTAGTTTGAAAGGTGGCTTTTTTGTGCGACAATGAAAAAGCTATTTTTTTGGAAAGGGCTGGTCAAGGGTGAGGAAGGCCAAGACTCGGGACCTCATTCATGGCCTGAGAGTGGCGAGAGTCACCCGCTAGACCCAGCGAGGAGCCGTGCACAGGGAGGCTCGCCCGCGCACTTGGAACAGGCTGGCGAGGCTGGGACGGAGACCCAGAGAACGTCTTGGGGTTTCTGGGCTGATGGGGAGCAACGGTGGGGTCAGGCCCGGGCGGTGGGCAGCTGCCCCAGCCGCTCCAGAGCACCTTCTGACTGGTGCCCGCCAACACCCAGGCACGAAGAGGAATTGCATGGCTCACTGATGTTAGACACCATTTTGTTTCTTTTGCTGCGGGCGCACCCGCATGTGTGCACGGACACGTGTGTAGTTCAAATCTTAGACCGACGTATTCTGAAGCAGAATGAAGGGGGTATGTGCCCTGACGGGGCAGAACCAACAGTCCTCTGCCCTGTTCCCGCCGCTCCCCAGCAGCTCCAGGCGCTTTCCACAGCAACCAAGAGCCTTCCTTCGGCAGGGTCCCTGGAGCCCAGGGGTTCGAGGCTGCACTGAGCCGCGACTGCGCCACTGCAGTCCAGCCTGGGCCACAGAGCGAGACCCTGTCTCCTAAGAAAACAGAGCCTGAGGGAAGCCTCTTGCAGGCCAGTCAGCCGGAGTCAGTGCGGGAGCCTGGGCGGGGGGCGCATCGCCCCCAGGGAGGGGCAAGGAGGTCAAGGACACCCCAACAGCAGACCAGGCTGCAGGCAGCTCCTGCTGGGACTCTCGGAACCGCCTGCCTTCTGGGAAGACAGCTGACGATTCTACACTAGAGGAGAAGTTCTAGGCTGCCGCCGAGTTTCCTGGGAGGCCCAGCTCCACAGTTACACGATGCCGCGCTGGCACCCACTTCTCTCGCCCCCCGAGCCCACAGCATTCAGGCCGTGCCTTCAGGTGAGACGGGGCCTTCAGACGTCCGAGGAGACGCCAGGGATAAGCAGAGGGCTCGGGTTCAGCCCGCTTCCCAGGGATGGCCTGACCTTGGGCAGAGTGCGACCCCCCTCCAGGGTGAAGGGGGACTGGCATTTGGTCAAAAATGTTTGCTGGTTACCCCCAGTTCCTCTCTTGCAAGCCGACCACCCGGCTCCCCACGGTGCCCGTGACCACCCGAAGGCGAAAGGATCCTGCCCCTCCAGCAGCCTCCTGTGGCGCTCAGAGCAAAGCCACGTCCCTCCCCCAGCTCACAGGACCCCGGAAGCTCCCTGCCCCAGGCCTCCTGCCTCTGCTCGTCACATCCCTGCCCTTCGGTGAGACGGCCCTTGTGCCAGCGCCCGCCCGAGAGGTGCCGTGGCCAGGCCGCTGCCCGGCTGTCCCTGGGTCCCCTGCTGTCTTCCCAGCCCCCGGCCACACTGCGAGGACACGTTCCTGTCTTAGTCTCTTCTTAGCACTTATGGTTTACGGGATGTCTTTGCCTTCTCCTCCCAGATGAGAAGCTCCCTGGGGGCGGGAACAGCGTCCCGGGCCCTGGACTGGGCTTGGTGCTCAAAGGGTGCAGGGAGAGGGGCTGCTGGGGCGCGTCGGCAGGGCTTTCTGGACACTGCTAGATGCTCTTGTCCTCCCAAGGACAGGCCACCTTACCTTTTTCAATCCTTCTACTTGTTGTAGCTCCGTTCGGAGTAGACAGGAAGTGTCCTTCTCATGCTGTAATTCTCGCTGAAGAGCTTGTCTCTGCTCTTTTTCTGATTTCAACTCTTTCTCTAGACTCGAGCTGTTTTCCCAAAATGAACTTCGTTAGTCTCAAAGGATGATTTTCATAGAAGATCCACAATCCACAACCCAATTCACCACGCAGGAAATGGGGACCCGTCTCAATTGCCACTCATCTCCCAGGGCTGCCCTCCCCCGGCTGGCCACACTTGCACGGCAAGAGCAGGCGGGAGAAGGCGGGCCTGACGCGCTCCTGGCAGTGGTGCCAGTGCCGGCGGAGGCCACAGGGTCACTCAAGGACAATCCTCTGAGGTGCAGACTTGAGGGGAAAGAAAGTTCAAAATTTATCCTATTTTCACGGCCCCCGGCCAGCCGACAAAGCAGGACACTGGAGGAAGATCGGGGGGAGCTCGGCCGGGACCAGCTGCGGAGCCCAGGGACGTCACGCCGGAACCTGCTCTCTCACAGCGAGATGCTGAGTTAGACAGGGTCTTGCTCTGTCGCCTGGGCTGCAGTGGCGTCATTGTAGCTCACTGCAGCCTTGGGCTCCAGGACTTGAGCCATCCTCCTGCCTCAGCCTCCCGAGTAGCTGGGACAGGAGCATGCCACTGCGCCCCGCGAAAGGCAGCTTTTTTGTTCAACACTCAAAAGGCTCCCAGCTACTCGGGAGGCTGAGGCAGGAGGATCGCCTGAGCGCAGGAGTTTGAGGGTTGCTGTGAGCTAAGCTGATGCCACGGCACTCTAGCCTGGGCGACAGAGTGAGATTCTGCCTCAAAAAACAAAAACAAAAAACAAACAAAAAAAAACACTGGAAAAAAAGCTATTTTTTTGGAAAGGGCTGGTCAAGGATGAGGAAGGTCATGAGCTGGGACCTCATTCATGGCCCGAGAGTGGCGAGACCCTGTAGGCTCGCTGGTCTGAGGAGCTGTGCCGGAGGAAGCTCACTAGGGGATGACACACTAGCCTTGCACGGTGAACTATCTGACCCCCAGTTCTTTCTGGAGAAGAGAGAAAAACTCCTTCCTAGCCCCTCCCAGGCCGTGTCCCCCGCCGAGGCTCTGGCCGTGGCCCTACCACTGCTCGTGCAGCTGGGCGAGCTGCAGCTGTAGGGCGCCGACCTTCCTGCCCAGCTCCTGCTGCAGCTTGTGGCTCCTCTCCTCCGCCCCCTTCCTGGCGCTCTCCGAGTGCTGTAACCTGCAGGGCAACACCAACAGCACGCGGGTGAACCGAGTCTTTGTGAGGAAAGGGTCACTTCTCACAATTTAAGGGATGACTTTTGCAAACCTTTGCTGGCTTGAAGTTTTTATTTGAAAATGAACACACAGTGAAATGGACTCTTTTTTGTAGAGACAGAGTCTTGCTATGTTGCCCAGGCTGGTCTCAAACTCCTGACCTCGTGCAATCTCCCCGCCTTGGCCTCCCAAAGTGCTGGGATTACACGCATAAGCCACAGTGCCTGGCCTATGATCCATTTTGAGTTAATTTTTGTACAAGGTGTAAGGTGTAGATTAAAGTTCTTTTTTTTGAATATGGATGTCCAGTTGTTGTAATATCATTTATTGAAAAGACCATCTTTTCTCCACTGAACTGCCTTGGCACCTTTGTAAAACGCAGTTAGTCATATTTGAGTGGGTCTATTTTTGGGCTCTATTCTGATCCACTGCTGACCTGATATTTAAATGTGACAGTGACAAGGAGCTCACCGTGTAGCTCCAACCCCAGAGGACAACCTGATGCAGTAGTCAAGAGGCTGGGTGATGCTTATTTAGGCAAGGCTGCTGACCCTAGTTCTCGCCGGGTGAGGCTGTGGGCCTGAAGGACAGTCACGCCAGCGCATCTGCACGTCTGAGAGGGAGCCTCCAGGCACGGAGAATGCTCAGCGCCTTCTAGGAGCATCCGCAAGGGGGGCGATTACCTTTCTTCCATGTGTTTCATGCTGGACATAACTTGGTTGGTTTTTCCTTCAAAAGATGTGATGGCTTCATCCTTCTGCTGTAAGCTGCTCTCTGCACTCTACAAAGCAAGGGAGAAGGTTCACACTCTACCTGTGCGTCACTCCCACGCCTGCTGGATTATAAACGGCGGTTAACTCTTACCTTCGTACCTTTCTTACTCTTTTTCAAGAGTATTTCATTAATTGCTGCTCTTCACTAGAGCCCTGGAAGACAAACTGGGTCAAGGCTCCCAGCTTTGTCCGCAGAAAGGCAAAGAGGGAGGTGCTGGGGTGTCCGTCCTCTCCTTTCTGATGAGGAGTTCCAGAGTCAGGTCAGACTCGGCGCTCCTGAGCTGTCCCCCTGTTTGCCAGGCACATTCTCTAGTTCCCCCGACCTGGAGGGCTGGCTCAAGGGAGATGTCAGCCCCGCTTCTCCCATTAAGAGAGGGAGGCTCAGAAAGAGGAAGCGGCCAGCTGAAGGTCAGAGAACAAACGAGGGCTGGGGCTGGGTTCCCAACCACATCTGCGTGACTTCACGCGTCCAGGCTTTTAACCTTGACAGTCACAGAGGGGGCGCTGTGTGCTCCTGTGTGTTTACAACAGACTCCCTTACACTAAAAGGACACAGAAAGGCTGATGAAAGAAGTCCTAATAAATGCCTAAGAAATAACAGACTGCATTCTCTGATCTTAATGTAACAAAATCAGACATTAACAACAAAAGAATAGCCCAAAACACCCCATATCTGAAAACTAAGTAGCATATTACCAAGAACTACTGAGCTAAAAAGACAAACCGGAAGGGAAATTATTAAGTACTTAGAGCAAAAAGACAATGCGAATACCACGTGGTATTTCAGCGCAGAGAAAATGCCACACACCGCTGAGAGAGGAAACCAGGGCCGACAGCCGTGTGCCGCCCTTGAGCACGGCAGGCATCTCAGTTTCAGAGATGCTGGAATGATAAAGCCTGAGCAAACTAGAAATCGAAGGGAACTTCTTTAACGTAGTAAAGATTACCCGGCAGACATGCAGTGAGCATTGTACTTCAACGGAGGAACTTTTTAGACGCGTTCCTTCTAAGATCAGAACTATCCATTTGCTCACTGTTTCTGCTAGTGTTTAATGTAGTCCTTGAGTCCCCCTCTTGATGCTATAAGAAACGAAAAAGAAATTAAGTACAGAAACTTAGAATGAAGAGATTAAACTCTGTTTGTCAACAACATGATTGATTATGTTCAGAACCAACAGGACCAACGGACAAGCGGTCAGAATAAGGTGCTGGGCAAGGCTGCCAAGTGCGAGACGAGCGCGCCAGGACAGCAGCGCTGCTCCACCCCAGCAAGACCC
>NW_012152663.1:283952-302995 GCF_000956105.1 Propithecus coquereli | reverse complement strand
TTGAGGTTGCTGTGAGCTAAGATGACACCACGGCACTCTAGCCCGGGCAACACAGTGAGACTCTGTCTCAAAAAAAATAAATAAATAAATAAAGGTGTAGCCAGGTGTGGTGGCTCACACCTGTAATCACAGCTACTCAGGAGGCTGAGGCGGGAGGATCACTTGAGGCCAGAAGTTTGAGACCAGCCTGGGCAACACAGTGAGACCTTTATTCTTAAAAAAAAAAAATTAGCCAGGCGCACACTGTGCCCTTGTGATCCCAGCTACTCAGGAGGCTGAGGTAGGAGGATCGCTTGAGCCCAGGAGTTTGAGGCTGCAGTGAGCTATGATGACACCACTGCATTCCAGCTTGGGTGACAACTTGTCTCAAAAAAAAGGTCTACAAATAGATAAGTCAAGAAAAGGGGAAAAAAATGAAGAGCAAAGAGGGCAAGCTTGACCTCTGTTATGGGTTGAGCTGTGACCCCTCAAATTCATACACTGAAGTTCCGACCCCCAGCACCTCACAATGTGATCTTTTGGAAACAGGGTTGTTATAATGTAATGAGTTAAGATGAGGTCACACTGGAATAGGGTAGGCATCACGCATCATGAGGGGAAATTTGGACCCAGACATGCACGCAGGCAGAACGCTGTGTGAAGATGATGGCAGAGATGGGGTCAGTTTCTCCAAGCCAAGGAAAGCCGAAGATTGCCGGAACCACCAAAAGCTAGGAGAGAGGGATGGGAGAGTCTTTCCCACAGCTTTCAGAAGAAACCAACTCTGCTGACACCTTAATCTTAGACTTCCGGCCTCCAGAACCGTGAGACGGCACATTTCTGTTAAGCCACCTCGTCTGTGGTGCTTTGTTACAGCAGCCCTGGCAAACTAATACAAACTACTATCCACTAAAACATACTGCAAAGCTACAGTAATTGAAACATGAGACTAGCGAACAGAACAGAGACCTCAGAGACAGTTTCATTTTTATACGGGACCATGAGACAATGGAGGTGGCAGCATACAAAGGCAAATGCCAGGTACATTCAAACCCTAAATGGGAACGGTAAGACCAGGGAAGGGCATCTTCGACACCCGGGCATGAGAACGGGCTTCTTAAACAAAGCCCCCAAACCACAAACCACAAGGGACATTTGACTACACCAAAAATAAAGACTTAAGGTTACTAGGTAACAGACTAGGAGAAGGTATTTACGACATGTAAACCAGTAAGGGACTAATAGTTAGGGTGTACAGTCCACGGAATTACTGCTCATCAGCAAGGAAAGACAGGACATGCGAAAGAAAAGAGGACAAGGAAGACGGACGGGCAAGTCACCAAGAGGGAAACACGAATGGCTGACACACGCACGAAGGATGTTCACATTCACTAGCTTGAGAGGCGACGCTAGAACAAGCGTACACGCCCTATGGGCGTCGCCAGCGAGAGCGTCCGTGGCACCGCGCTTCTGGAAAGCGGCGTGGCTGCGCCCGCATACGCAGAGCACAACGGGAGCGTCCGACCAGCAGTCGCAGTCCGGGTGCGCACCTGGGGACACACTCCCGGGTTCCCAAGGGGAGGTGTAAACTGGTCCCGAGGGCCGCGCGTGCTGGCGGACCCGGAGGAAACCCGCCCGCTGCTGGATGCCAGGCTGCGCGAGCGGTGCTCGGAGGGGCAAGGCAAAGGGTGGGATCCCCGCGGCGCCACTCGGCAAATTAAAACCCACGTGCTCGCAACGACACGTCTTAGAAGCATGAATATGAACAACAACAAAACGCTTTAGAACGCTGGCCCGTGGGAAGAGGACAGGAGGGAAGGAGGCGAAAAGGAAATAGGAAAACAAGAGCAGTGTTTTTAGGACAGCGTGCCTCTGACCCAACCATCAGCATCTGAAGCCCAAAGGGGATAACAGGGTTTGGAGAGAAAACAAGATGGTACAGTCAATCCTAGCAGTGCCAGAGGGTCACCGGGAGGGTGGCACTGCCGTAGGGAGACGCACTCGACAAGGGGCCGGCCGTGCCAGCGCCCCAGGGCGGGCGCGTGCTGTGAGGGAGGGACGGGCGCCGCGAGGCTGGCTGGTCCGCGCAGACGTGAACAGGAGTATGGAGAGTCCGAAGGCGGGGACCTCCCAGGACTAGAAAAGCCAGCTACCTCTGGACCCTAAAATAGTGGAGATCAGACGAAGAACTGAGCGGTGAAGGCCCTATCAACGTCCCCACGGCGAAGAGCAGGCCAAGGTGTCTCCCTCACACGTCCATCTGCGGTTTCAGATGAGCAGCCATGCGACCAGCAGACAGAGACAGGGATGGGGACAGACACACACACACACACACACACACAGGAGCGAAGGAGCAAGCTACGAGGCAGGTGCGAGAACCGTGCTCCGCGAGGAGCGCCGGTCACTGACACAGGGAGGTCAGGGGAATAAACAGCTGTGACTGAGGCGACTGTGCTGTCACAGCAACCGCAAGTCCGGTCTGAAAAACGCCTGTGAGCATCTTGGATCCCCACAACTGCCGGGCTGGCACAGTGACAGCAGCAAGAAACTGGCCATAAAAGCTGTGCAGCCTCCTTCAAATGCGGCCATGATCGACGGGGACCCTCCCAAGGCCCGTGGAGGTCAGCTGATAACATCCCTTCGAAAGGCAGGAGCAGGGTGGCCCCGTGTAAGAAACAGAGCCCACTGGCAGGTGCAGCAGGCTTTACGGTTCCCGCCCGGGGGGGACTTTGGGGGCCAGTGACGGCCGTGTGCTTCCCTTTGCCAAAGGGTCACTTCCGCCGTGTCTTGTTTCTGCTCTACCATCTGACGCTAGTGTGACAGGCTGACGTGAGAGATGGCGAGTCTCCCAGTTCGCAGGTCACGTGGGCTGCAGGGGCTGCGTGTCAGCCAGGACGCCGACTGCGGGGAAGACGCAGGGTCTGGCCAGGATGTCTCGGCAGCTGCCACGGGGCAGGCTGTGGGAGAGACCATGACCCGTCTACCCGTCTGTCTCTTCCCCCCTCATCTTGCTTGTAGCCCAGGAAAAACGACACGCCCAGGCCCCCTGACACCAAGCACGGCCATAAAACCGAGGCAACGTGTGCGACTTCCGTCTCGCTGCCTCGGAGGAAGCCCCTGACTCTGGCCGATTTTCTCCCCCTTCGGCGGCAGGAATGGTGGCAAGCAGAGCAGCTTGGAAAGCTGGAGCTGTATCAGCCAGGTCCCGGATGGCCGCGGGGGCAAAGCTGTTGGTCTGGAACGCTCACCTCGGAACAGTGCATAACAGAAATGCAAATGCTCAGCTTTCTCGGCTACTCTGTTTTAGGGCCTGCTAAATTATTACAGCAGTTTAGTTCCCAAAACTAACACACATTTTATCTATGTAATACTGACCAAAACCAGAAGAAAATGTAAACATATTTAAAACAGACAATTCGTAAGGAGGGTGAAACTGTCTTCCTCCTTTCCTCTTGTTTTACTTCAATTTTCATTGTTGCTGTTATAATATTGATTATATAATAATTAAAAAAGAGACAGGAAAAAATAAGTTTATTAATAGTCTCTACTCTCACATTACCTTCGACAGAGTTGTCAGTGGAAGTGAGAGTGAGACCACATCCACGAAAAATGAGGTGTGACTGTTTTGGCAATAAAATAGGAAACAGAAAGTCACAAAAAGAAAAGTTTTGAGAAGGACACAGAATGGTGCCCTTCTGGGTAGCTCCTGGGCAAAAAAGCTTCCCAACTTTTAGATATCATTTCTCAAACTCTGGCACGACTAATTCTTTCTGGGCTAGTTCCCCTGCACCACTCTGAAATGACACAGGAGAGGCAAGCAGCTATACCTGTGCGGCCCAGAAGACTAACTTTTTTTTTTTCCAGAGACAAAGTCTCACTCTGTTACCTGGGCTAGAGTGCCGTGGCCCAATCATAGCTCACTGCAACTTCAACCTCCTGGGCTCCAGTGATCCTTCCACCTCAGCCTCTCAAGTAACTAGGACTACAGGCGTAAACTATCATGCCAGGCTAATCTTTAAATTTTTTGTAAAGATGGGGGTCTCGCTATGTTGCCCAGGCTGGTCTCAAACTCTGGACCTCAAGAGATCCTCCTGTGTTGGCCTCCCAAAGTGCTGGAATTACAGGTGTGAGCCACTGCCCCTGGCAAGATTAAGTTAATGCCAAGTTGAGATTGCCTATTGGCAAAGTTTGAAAAAATAATACTAAATGATATCCTTAATTCACTTCTCTGTTGGTGGAAATAATTAGTTACTTAAACAGAAGGAAACAGAGAGCAAGGACACAGTGAAGGTGGGACGGACAAAGTTTGGGTTTGGATTAAAAAGACACGGCTCAGTTTTCAGCTCTATTTATTAGCTGTGCCACCAGAGGCATGTGGTTTTGCCACTTGGTTCTGCCTTGTCACTTACATTTCTCCCTATTTCTCAGGGATCGACCGCTGTGAGGATCAAATAAAATAAACACGATAACATGTAACAGGGCCGGGGCCAGGTCTGACACACACGCGGGCTCACAGGCGTGTCTATCTGCTCGCTCCGTGGGAGTGACGCAGGCCAGCAGGCAGCAGGAAACCAGACTGTGATATGGACACAAACCCAACGCTCACCTGAACTTTGTGAAACATCTGTAAATTAATCGCTTTGACGTCTTCCAGCTGCTGGCGGAGGGCGACGAGTGTGTCCTGCTTCTCGTGGGTGTCCTTTTCCAGTAGCTTCATTGCAATTTCCATTTCAGTTTTCATTCCAATCTGTAACTCCAGTTCTTTCTCTAGTTCCTTAAAAGGATATGTACAAGGAAAATGTTATTAAAGTAGATCACAGAAATGTATTGAACTGAGGTTGTATCTTGGGCAACGCCTAAAATGCAAAATCCTAGAGGTCCACGCAGGTTAGGGAGAGTGAGACGAGTCCGGAGCAGAACGGGAGGACGTCGTTTCTCAGCGTGCAATGAAAGCTCGCTCCACGCCACGGCGACAGAAAGCTGGTCAGTGGCAAGATGGGCCCAGGTTTCGTTTCCAGCTTGAGTTCCAGTTTGAGGAACCACGTTCCTCAAACCACAGATCAGAACGCACAGTCTGAACGAGCGTCTGTCTCGTGAGTGAGCGCTGGGAGGGATCTGATGGGGCAACGTTAGAATTTCTGGAATGGTTTGCTAGCTTATGGCAACAGAGGTGAAACCATGTTTAAATGGTTCTGTCCTAGATAAGTCAGTACACACGTTCCCCTGCATCCATACAAAGAGGCAAAGAAATAAAGCAGGTGCATGAAAAGTGTTTAGCAGAGAACTTTGGTCACTGGTACGCAGATTGAGTGGAAATAAACGGGTCAGAGGTCATGACTGAGAGAACTACATAGTCAGAGAAACCATGAGTCCAGTCTCAAAGCAATCCCTGAAAAAGGTTTAGAAAATGGGAAAAATATAAGTGGCAATGCAGAACTGACTTGTGAACAAATGGACAGACCACCTCTGACTTTCCACGAGCACGCACGTGAAAAGCGCTGACCGATTTCACTTAGAGGGCCACCGAGGACTCTTCCCAAAGACGTTCAGTCTCGCACTCACCAATCGGACTCTCTTCTCCTCCTTTAGCTGCTTCCACACATCGCTATACATCTCGTCCAGACCTTGCCGGGTTTGCTTGTAAGTCTCCAACTCAACTTTGGTATCTTGCTTTGTTATCTGCATCAAACAAGAACACCAGAGGGATGGTTTGCTTATGGAAAGCAAGCTAATTACAAAGTATTTTAAAATATACCATAATTTTTAAAATAGGATACTATTTCTTTTTTCTTTTGAGACAGAGTCTCACTGTGTTGCCCGGGCTAGAGTGCCGTGGCGTCATCCTAGCTCACAGCAACCTCAAACCCCTGGGCTCGAGTGATCCTCCTGCCTCAGCCTCCTGAGTAGCTGGGACTACAGGCGTGCGCCACCACGCCCGGCTAATATTTTTATTTTTAGTAGAGACGGGGTCTCGCTCTTGCTCAGGCTGGTCTCAAACTCCTGAGCTCAAGCAATCCTCCTGCCTCGGCCTCCCAGAGAGCTAGGATTACAGGCATGAGCCACCGCGCCTGGGTCTTTTTTCTTTTTGCCATAGAATGAAGTGTTCCCCAGTTTCTACTTTGTAAGTATGATAGAAAAAGGTCAAAATTTTAAAGGTATCAGAACTTGGAGATAAAGGACTAGAGCAAGCTAATAGATTTTTGAAAAGTTAGAGCCATAAAGCAATTTATATTTAATTTTCTTTAAAACAGACAATAGTGCTTTCAGGACAGGCCCTCATTCAACCCACTCAGTATTTATGAGCATGTTTTTAGCACTCAGCAGATTTAGTGGTGAATCGGACATGGTCTCTATCCTTAAGTCGTTGGGTGAGACACAGCTACGAGCCAGCAATTCTACAAAACAACAAATGGATTCTACAATGGAGGGATGTACAGCACGCTACGGAAATATGGGGGGAGGGCCTCAGCCCACCATGGCCCCAGGGATGGCATCACAGAGGACTTAGCACGCGAGCGGAAGCTCAGAAAGACCAGGGACTGTGTATGCAAAGGCCCAGAGGTGAGGGAGTCCAAGCGGCCCGGTGCCCTGAGAGTGACGTGGGCAGTGGGGCGGCAAGAGGCACTTTCTGACGTGGAACAAGGTGCACGTTCCGAGGACGGGGTCCCGGACCGCGAGCGGGAGACTGACAATGGGCCCGGCAGAGTGGGGGACACGCCGCCCAGCCGCGAGGTCAGTTTCTCACCTCCGCACTCTTTTCGCTTCTTTCTCGAATTAAATCATTTTGTTCTCTTAATTGTTGCTGTTCTTCTTGAAGTGAACAAATCCGGTCTGTTGCAGCTGAAAGCTGATTAAGAAAGATTTTGAAATTTCTTAATATCATAATTAATCTTAACCGTTCAAATCAAAAGCTAGAACTTATTTGGCATCTTCATAATTTACAATGTATTTCCACATGCTTGATATTTTATTTCCTTGTTTTGAGTAGGTAACACATGGTTCTAAATTTCAAAGACATAAAAATGTATGTAGTAAGTCTCTCTCCCACCTTGCCCCCAGCCACCTCTGCCCTCCCTTTACAGAAAGGATACTGTGCTGCACTCAATGTGGACAAAGATTTGCAGACACAAAAAATTAAAAATAGTCTGAATGTCCACTATTAGAGAAATGGTTAAATAAATTATAGTGTAAGGATCAAACAGAAATATGTAGTTATTAAAATGCTTACAAAAGTTTTTAATGACTTGAGAACATATTTAAGATATAATACCAATAGAAAAAAAAAAAGCAGGTTATATATGGTATGTTCTCACCTGTAACTAAAAAAAAAAAAAAAAAGAACCAAGTTAAAAATGCTTAAGATGAGGACAACAGACACTAAATGATAAAAACAGCTGTCACTTAGCAAAGGGATTATAGACTTTTAATATTTTTTATAATTAAAGCAATTTTTTTATTTCTAACAGACAGGGTCTTGCTCTGTCACCCAGGCTGGAATGCAGCAGCACGATCATAGCTCGCTGCAGCCTCGAATTCCTGGGCTCGAGTGATCCTTCCGCCTTAGCCTCCTGAATAGCTGGAACTATAGGCATGTGCCACCACATCCACCTAATTTTAAATTTTTTTGTAGAGACAGGGTCTTTCTATGTTGCCCAGGCTGGTTTCAAACTCTGAACCTCAAGTGATCCTCCTGCCTCAGCCTCCAGAGTAGCTGGGACTACAGGCACATAACACCAAGCCCAGCTCATAGGTTTTTTCTGATTCTTCATTCTTTTAAGGTTTTCTATCAGATGAGCAAAAGTATGTTTTATCACTAGAGAGAGAAATAAAGATTTTGGGGTGAGGAATCAAAAACAAATCCTTAAGGACGTGCCCTAGAGGAACTCTTCCTCTCCTGGAACGAGTTAGCGTGGGAAGTTCAGGGAAAAGCTTATGGAAGCAGGATGCTTTCATGGGCCTGCCTAAGGAGAGGCTGTCCCAAGAGGCAAGGCGGCGTGTAAACACACCAACCACCCCCTCCGCATCCCAGCCTCAGAGCCCTGACGGCGGAGCGGGCGTGAGGCTGGAGGAGGAGAAAGCAGCAAGACCTCTGTCCTTGGTACGTGGCTGTGCTCTCCACACCATTCACTCAGGGAGGGACCCTAGAGCCCGGAACTCCTCACCTCTTCTTTGGCAACAGCGCCTATGGTTCCTTAGAATTACTCTCAACTCAGACTCAGACCCCAGGCCCGGGGTTCCCAGACCTAACTGCTGTGCCCAAATCGGAACCTTTGAGGCTCTGAAGGAGGGGTGAGTTGCTAAAGGGGAAGGAGCAGGCAAACTCTGTGAGCTCACTGCCACCCCACGCTGGGAAGATGCAGAGAGCACACCCTGAAAAGAGGTATACTTTTCTCCAAAGCACGTTTTCTATTACAGTCATTTGCCTTTAAAGAAAATATAACCCAGTTTTCTGGTCTCAGAAGCTAAATTAGACCTTAATTCAAAGCATGCCGCCTTGCCAATAGAACCAAGAGTAAATCAGCTTGTTCTAAAATCAAACAACTCCTGAGTGCCTCCCCATGCCAAGCGTTGTATTAGGTGTATCTGTGATATTAATCTTACTTAACCTTTACAACAATATTGTAACTTATGTATTATTACCTAATTTGGAGATGAGAAAGTGAGGCTCAAAGGCCTACCTACCAGGGCAAATGCAAATCTTCCAATGCTAAGTTCAGCGAAGTTTCTCCCATGATGAACTAGGAATACTATCTTTGAATTTCCCTCCACTCACACAAAGCTGAGCTCCTCTCTCGACAGTCCGTCAGGGACGGCCCCTCAGGAGAGAGCAGTCAGTTTAAAGGGAGTCTTAAGTGGGGGTCCTTCGTTACAGATGTTCTGAGACTGTCCTTGGCTGGAACCCGCCTCTGCGTCATGGAGGTGTTCGTTCTCAAGCCCCCTCTCAAAGCCCTCTTCCTTCCCAAGGAGACTAGGTGGGGAGGCGTGAGCAGCCAGGGACCGCTACCTGTGGAAAGCCTCAGAAAGGCTGTGCAACCCCCCTCCTGCTAACAGGAGACAAGATGTGTCCACCAGGGAGACTGCCGGGCAGCTGGCAGCAAGCTCTCTTCCTCGGCCTCAGCCCTCCTTCTTCCTGTCCTTTCATTCTCTGTCTTCCTAGTGAGAAAGCAGAGAAAGACCACACTGTGGGGAGACTGGTTCCACGCTCTTGCGAGGCCGAAGCAGAGGGGTGGGCTAGGGTACTTATACCTTGTAACAGAGCCTGTGCCTTCTGGGGCAGCAGGGAGGCATATGACATCACAGGAAAGGCAGGAAAAGAGGAAGAAATCGCACTTTGACAACAAAAATTGGGCATTTCCAATGAGGAATTTTTTTCTGTTGGCCTACTTTGAGGTGGTAAGACCTAAGTCACTTAGAACTGGATCGCGATCAGCTGTAGTGTCTCACTGGGAGCCCCAGACAGGGCAGAACCCAGACCTTCTCCTGTCCCATGTACAGTGCAACTCGAGCTTAGCAATTCCCCTTCCTACCAGCAAGAAGCTCTGGTTAGACAGACCAGCTATACCGTTTCTCTTAACCTTGGGTCATTCTGTCTTGTTTAGAGTTTCAGTAAGTGACAAACCTCTTCTTGAAGCTTTGAATTAGTCTTTTCCAAGGCATCTATCTTGGTTTGAAGGTCCCCAACTGTGCAGCTGTAGAAAATAAAAATATTAGGCAAACATGAACTTATATAAGCTGACTGTTCTCCCAACCTCTAAACAAGAAAGATTCCTAGATTTCCTGCATTAAATGGAAAGGCAAAGGGTCTCCAATTGACTCAGAGATGAGAATTCTAAGCGTGTATGTGTGAGTGTGTACGTGTATGTACGGACGCACATACACTCATTTTTCGGTAAGTTTTATCTCTCAAATATGCTATTCATTTTTTAGTTAATTGAAAAGGAAATATTTTTCCCCCCAACACAATAGATGATGGGAACGAAAATGTGTTGGCAGTCATGTATCTAAAGTAATATTCATGGCTAGGCACAGTGGCTCACGCCTGTAATCCTAGCACTCTGGGAGGCCAAGGTGGGAGGATTGCTTGAGGCCAGGAATTCAAGACCAGCCTGGGCAACATAGCGAGACCCTGTCTCCATAAAAAATAAAATTAAAAAAATTAACTAGGCGTGGTGGCACATGCCTGTAGTCCTAGTTACTTGGGAGGCTGAGACAGGACTTGCTTTAGCTCAGGCGTCCGAGGCTGCAGTGAGCTATGATCATGCCACTGAACTCCAGCCTGGGTGACAGGGTGAGACCTCATCTCAAAAAAAAAAAAAAAAAAAAAAAAGGTAATATTCATATCAAGGTATTAGTACTTTTGGATAGTAGGATCAAAGGTGATTTTCAAATCTTTTTTTCCCCCATTTTCAAAATATTCTTTAAGTAATACATACTATTTTTATGCTAAAAAATATGTAAAAAGCTAATGTAATGAATCAGCAAATAGGAAAAGAGTAGACTTGATAAACTATAATCATGACCACAATAATAGTAATTTATTTTTTAGACTATGTGCAGGCCTGGTTTGTTCTAAGCACTTTAAATGCAGCAACTCATTTAATCCTCCCCCCAGTTCGAGGGGGTAGACCCTGTTACTAACCCACTTTACAGATGAGGCCCTGAACCTTATATTAAAGAACTCAAGTTCATGCATCTAAGAAAGGGGTGCCAGCATCTGAACCCAGGGGGTCTGTACTTTTAGGCAACAAGCCGCGCTGCCAAAAATGGGTCCCTTTTGCCAGTGAGAGGGACAAAGAAAGAAACCCGGTAAGGCCAATGGAATCAAGGTTCAGGAACTGGGCAGGAGAAAAATAAAAATACAAAGATATAAAATGAAAAAGTAAAAAAAAAGACATGGAGGCAATGAAAAGTTTTCACAGTATACAATATTTAATTCTATACCAACTCTATAACTAAAAAGTACCCATAAAATTTACGTTTTTCTTAGAAAATATAAATTACCAAAAAAAGACATATCCTTACCCACACGAACTAACAACTGAGGAAAAACTGAAAAGCTGGCAAAATATTGCCTCATAAAGGCTCCGAGCGTCCCATTTTCAAGGAGCAAACGCCCACGACCTAGCTGCTGTTCCCAGGCACAGAAGTAAGGTAAAGTTACTAATGCATTCTGTGAGGCTGCACAGCCCTGATGTGACACCAGAGAAAGAAAACTGTAAAACAATTAAGTCAGCTTACATGTTAAAAGGATGGCTAAATTATTAAAACTATCATCAAGAGGAGTTTTTCCCTGTAATACAGGATGGCTTGATATGAAGAAGTCCATTAATAAAGTGCATCACATCAGGAGATTAAGGGGAAAAACCACGATTGCTTTGATGAATGCTGAAGGCGTCTGATAAAATCCAACATCTATTCCTCATAAAAACTCTCAATAAACTGGGAATCAATCAAGGGCCACTCTCAGAGATCGCCAACATCAGCTAAGGAGAGCCTCAGAGCGGTGTCTCCTGAGTCCGTGTGGAGGAGCACGCCGGCCTCCTCGCCTGGCTTTTGGGGCCAGCGTGGCTACCCCCGTGGAGCAGCGCCAGCGTGCACCGGACTCTAGAGGGTGTGCAGAGAGGATGACGTGTCTTCCAAACACGCCAGGCTGAGAGTCTCCCCTGGACTTACCACCAATACCTCTAAGGACTAGTGTTTCAGGAAACACATAGCAGTTTTCCAGCTAAAATAAAAAGTCAAGATGAAGATGCCTGCACTCATGATCACATTGCTCTGGAAGCCTAGTCCAGTGGTTTTCAATCCTTTTTTCCTGCCCCAGTGCACCCCAGGGCTGCGTGCTACCCCCAGCGGCAACGGTGCTTGCCGCCGTGGCAGGGATTTCCAAGCTAGTGGCGCTGGGCCAAGGAGTGGGGGGTGTCTGTTTAACGTATTTACCTCTCTACACTGTATACTGCACGAGACAAAGAACCAGAGATTTCCCAAGAAGAAATCTTACTTCTCCAGGCTGTACACATGAATGTTACCTGAATGATGACCTTTTTTCTTGGTTTGGAAAAGTTAGTTATAAATATATGGCAACTCAGAAAAGTTCCATGAAACAATGAGGATATCAAGTATGTAACTGTAACACTGAAAAAAAAGGAGTGAGTCCTACCTCAAGTGCCGGTTAAGTTCTTCCACATAATTTTTTTGATCAAGGACATCAGTAATTCTTTCGTGCCTTTTAAAAAGAGCATAAAAAGGGAGAAATTTTTTAATACATGGTTAATACTTTGTAACTGTCTCCAATCTTCCCATCAAGAAAGTTACAGAAATATCAATGTCTTCAGGAAACCAAGAGACAGTCGGAGCTTCGTAACGTCTACATGGCCCCAGAGTAAACAGAGAGCAGGGAGGAGGCTCCCTGCAGACGCCCTCCCCCGTCTGCCGACGGGGTCTCTGGGGTGAGGAGAGAAAGCCACGGGCATACAGGGTGGAAACACCACCTGCCACGTGCAAACGGCTCCTACTGTACTGAAGGGAAGGAGGTTCACCCAGGAAAGGACTCCACTGAGACTTTGTAAAACACAAAGCTGATGAGTCGAAAGGCCAGGGAAATTTGGGTTTAAACAATGTCTTTGATATTTTAAAGTTAGGCTCTCCCCTTAATTTCCTTTTTTTTTTTTAATGGAAAAGTTAAAAATGTAGTTTACCGAAAGATATTTATCTTCTCACAGAGTAACAGCAAACAATCCAAATTAAAGGTTTAAATAAACATAAATAACTTTAAAACTAACAATATAAATATGAAGCTGAAGTCACTGCCTTTACACACCGCATCCACTATCTTACATGAGACATTCATTCTTAAGGCAGAAAAACTGAGCGACAGGTAATGAGTTGGTTCTTGCATCCAAGGGTCAAGCTGAGAGTAGACTAGAGTAGATGGATTCCTTGCTAACGCGGATTTATCTGTGGGGACAACTTCATTCTTAGAGTATGTTATGTAAGAGACATACATTTGAGAGAACATAAAAGGATGACTTTTAAGACACACAAATACGATTGTTCAACAAGATGTCAATAAGACTAGACATTCTATTATGAGGGGAAACAACACCCGTAACAAACTAACAAACTCAGACATACTCCTTCTGATGTGGGACATAAAAAGTATGAAATGCCAAAGAATCATCTTTTTGGGGTGTGTTACTTTGGACTTTGGTTTTCAAGGTCTAGTATAAACAGCTAGCCTGAACGGCTAGAAACAGTTGAAAGTCAACTCGCACTGCTACCCGGAAGGCTACCACTCAGCCTTCCCACGACACCAACAAAGTGCCCTACGGGGAGGAATCAACGTGTATTGTTAGTAAAGTAAAACTGAAGCCCCTTCCCCCAAACATGTGCAAAAACACTTGGCAGTTACTAACAAGAATTAACAAAAAACATCTTAATTGTAGAATGAGAGGCAGCAAAGCCAGAAAGACGTAGCATGCCCCCTGCCTAGGAGGATGGGTATTTGGGGTGAAATTAATTGTTCCGTGGGCTCCTGGGGAGACATGCTGCGCAGAGCGCGAGGGAGCACAAAGAGGAACTGGACGCAGAGCCCCCAGCCCCCAGGGCTGTGCGTCCTCCTTCCCCTCGGGCCATTGTGCTTCTCAGCATCCCGGTGCCAACAACATCAATGGAACAAACACAAATTTACAAGACGATTCTTAAGCAGGTAATGATGACTACAACCGTGTAAGACTTTTGTGTGCCTGACACTTATGCGTAGCTCCGGCAAGTGAACAAAGGTTACCTCCTCCCTAATTTTTGAAGACATGAAGTTTTCTTCTCTCACAGTGGCAGGAGTCCGTGCAAGATTTGTAAACAGTGACACAAAATATGTAACATCACTTAGAGTTTGTATAAAACAGAAGAAGTAAATCCAAATTTACAAGCGGGTAAAAAAAAAACAGAGGGCAGCTTCATACAAAGTTCTTCCTCCTGTGCCAAGTGATTTTTCTTTTATTACAAATGTAATCCTGAGCTAACAAACTGAGATTTGGGGGAGAGCCATCTTTACATACAAAACATCCAAAGGACTCTTACTCTGTTTATTTTTCCCTAGTGATATCCAACTGCCAGAGGCAGTTCTGAAGCTGTGACTCGGAGACACTTATAGTTTGGTGTGGCCGGTCTGGAGCTTGCCGCAGCGCTCGCCGTGGAGGTGGCCGTGGTGTGTCCTCTGCTCCCTCCAGCTCATCCTGCAGCTCCTGGCTGACAGCAGACCGCGGGCTGCGGGAGTGAGCCCCTGCCTCCTTCGGAAGGCAGCTCGGTGGAAAGGGTTTGCAGGAGCCAAAGCAGGCAAGGCGGCTGTCCAGCAAGGACTCTCTCTCCCACTCAGAATCTCTGATAAAGCCGAAGAAAACCGACTGCAGTTTTTATGCATCGAATGACAGGCACTGCCTTTGTATTCTTTCCCCAGTTCTTCTACAGTTTTTTCCATATCATCTTTTAGAAAGTCAGTGCTCCCTAAAACAGTAGCTTCTTTAAACTTAAATGTTCCTCCTAGTTCAGAAGCATCTCCTGGGAAATTTCAAATATTCCAGAAAAGGGGTAAGGATGGCAACATGAGTAAATTCTCTGCCATACACTTCAATTCCTCAATGAAAACTCCAGTTCCAGTGGGTGAGGTGAGGTGTATTCGCTGATCCAGTATGTGTTGTACGCATTGAGCACCACTAGCTGGTTGGCCCCCGCCCCTCCCACGGCCGCGGCTCATCCTCAAGCAGCTCTGTCTTCGCGGGCCGGAAGCCGCCCTTACCCACATGGGTGCTTCAGGGAGCCTGCGCCAGGCACTCGGTGTCTAGCCCAGCCCACAGCAGCCAGGGTGGGAGACCGGGCAGCCTGGCAGCTCCAGGGCACCGCCGACAGAAGCGTCTGTGCGGGCTGGGCTGGAGTGGAGACAGGCCCCCCACCTTCTTTACATACACGTGTACATGTGTGATTATCATAATGGGCTCACCCTGCACAGGTGAGCATGTCATAGGTGCTGGATTTGTTTTTCAGGGCGGCCATTTCTTTTCCTTGTTCTGTTCTCCCAGGTAACCCACACTGACAGCCTATTGAGTATCCTCCTATATGCACACAATCATAATCTCTACTATTCATATAGTACATATAATCTTTTTCTTAACATGAATGTGAAGATAGAAGACGTACATTTATTTTCATGAATTACAAATGCATTTCTGTTCATATCAGCAGGCAATATAGTACATATAATTTAAATATAAAGTATATATTAGAAATCTTTTCCGGTTTACAAAAATGGGATATGTATACTTCTCAGCACACTTCTCTCATTCAATAATACCTATGGAAATCCCCCTAAGTCTGTAGCATACCAGTAGCTCAAATTCGTTCTTTTTTTAATGTCTGCATAATATATCATAGTGTGGAATGTTATGAATGTTCCATAATTCATTTAATTCTTCCCATATTGGTGGATAATCAGTTTATTTCCAGGGTTTCTGCAACATTAAGAATATATTTTAAGTTTCAGAGTGAGTGAGCCTTTGTACTTAAATGGGGTTCCTGCTGGTCCCTTTTTTTTTTTTTTTGAGACAGAGTCTCACTGTGTTGCCCGGGCTAGAGTGCCATGGCGTCAGCCTAGCTCGCAGCAACCTCAAACTCCTGGGCTCAAGCAACCCTCCTGCCTCAGCCTCCCGAGTAGCTGGGACTACAGGCATGCACCACCACGCCTGGCTAATTTTTTCTATATATTTTTAGTTGTCCAATTAATTTCTTTCTAATTTTAGTAGAGACGGGGGTCTCGCTCTTGCTCAGGCTGGTCTCGAACTCCTGAGCTCAAGCAATCCTCCCGCCTTGGCCTCCCAGAGCGCTAGGATTACACGCGTGAGCCACCGCGCCTGGCCTGGTCCCTTCTTTGGTAAGGTGCACTGTCAGGCATCGAGACCAGGGAAGTCCTGGTCAGGAAGCCGTGTGAAAGGCAGGTAATATGTGCACATGGTGGAATATTCAAGCATGGCCAAAGGTTCACAGTGAAAACTTCCTCCACGCCTGCCTCCAGGCAAACTGTTACCAGGTAGATGTGCCCTCTAGACATGTTCCACGCACATCTATGGAAGTAGAACACATAAATATGTATGTATATCCTTTTTTGTTATAACATAAATGGTAGCAAGTTATACACACTGCTTTTGTCCTCCTTTTTTCTCCCAGGTAACTTATTTTAAAAGAATGCTCTTGTGGGCCGGGTGTAGTGGCTCATACCTGTAATCCCAGCACTTTGGGAGGCTGAAGCAGGAGGACTGCTTGAACCCAGGAGTTCAAGACCAGCCTGGGCAACACAGCAAGACCCAGTCTCTATAAAAAATTTAAAAAATTAGCCGAATGTGGTGGTGTGTCCCTGTAGGCCCAGCTATTCAGGAGGCTGAGGCAGGAGGATCGCTTAAGCCCAGGATTTTGAGATGGCAGTGAGCTTTGATCGTGCCACTGCATTCCAGCCTAGGTGACGGACTCTGTCTCTCTCTCAAAAAAAAAAAAAAAAAAAATGCCCTTGTGAACAAGGGTGAGGTGGTGAGGGAGCGGCATGAGAAGACATCCAAAACACACTCTGATCGAAGAACAAGTCCAAGGGAACTTATACAGTTCCGTCCCATTTATATTCAAACAAACTATACTGTAAAGCAAAATATGCTACAGACACACACACACGTGCGAGGCATTAAACAAAGGCTTGGAAGGAGACGCAAGAGCAGCTTCCTCCTGAGGGGAGCAGCGGGACTGGCTGAGGTGAGGGGCGGTGTGAGTAGGGAATTCCGTGGGTATCCCTGTTCCTCTGCATAGCTTATTTCCTTAAACAATGAGAACAGTAACGTACTGACTCTGTAATTAAAAATAACTAAACAAAAATTACAATCTCAAAGCAAAAATAAGAGAAGTGTTCTTTGCCAGGGTTTGGTTAAAAATGTGAAGAACAACATACAGCACAGTACTCACTCCTTGCCACCGTCCACATCCTGCACATCCTTGAGGTAGAGGGAAAAATCGATCACTCCAACCTGATCAAAACAAAACGCACAAGCTTAAATTACAAAATGACATTTCCTACTTTTCAGAAACCTTACAACCTTTGAAATTCAGGGTATTTACATTCTCTTATTTACATTACTCTTTCCTATGGACATTTAGTTAGGCTCACCAGCTCTATAAAGTGGCAATCGATCGAACAAACCAAAAGAAAAACAGCCCTACCACCTTCTAGAAGAAAAACTTACAAGATGTCAGATTTAAGAGAATATTCTGAAATTTCACCACCTAGTTAAGATTAGTTTTGTGTGTTTAGTCAATAATCACATTGTTTATAAAGATCAACAAAGTTCTTTGGGTATAAAGCAGTTTAAGAAAAGGAGAGGGAGAGAGAGCTCTCTCTCTGGATTTCTAGACTAAAGTGGTGACCTTAACTGACACGGAGTCTTTCTCCCCTCAAATTGTGGTGAAATAGTCTAGTCAGTATTTCAGGAAAACTCTCTACCCCTGCTGGGGATGGGGAGGACCAAGACCCCTCACACACCTAAGCATCAAGGGCTCTGCTAAGGAATAAAGCACTTGAGAGGAAGTGAAGCCATTCCTATTTGAAATACGAGAAAACTGGGTGCAACCTAAATGTCCATCAACAGAGCAAAGTTTACACCAATTGTGTTAGAGCCATGTCATGCACCTGCGGTCCCCAACCCCGGGGGACCCGTCCGTGGCCTGGCCACACAGCAGGTGGTGAGCTGCGGACAAGCCGGAGCTTCATCTGTACTCACAGCCACTGCCCTTACGCATCACCGCATAAGCATAACAAACGATAAATACAATGTGCTTGAATCATCCCAAAGCCACCCTCCACCCCTGTCCATGGAAAAACCGTCTTCCCTGAAACCAGTCCCTGGCGACAAAAAGGTTAGAGAGCACTGTCACAGAATTTACATGACCATAACAAAGAATGCAAGTGATAGATGTGTAATAATATAAAAAAGCTCCCGGATACAATTTTAAGTCAAGGAATAATATGTACAGCATTAACCCCATGATAGTAATCGCACTTGAAGCTTAATGACACTTTAGGCCTGATGATTAAAAAAAGAAACAAAAGCCCAAAGCTATGTGTGATGGTTTTAAGACATATTTCCGACTTCTCTGATACGCCTCCCCCACGGGGAATCTATATTCCCACCCCTTGAACCTGGGAGGCCCGTCTTGACGAGTAAATGCAGTACAAATAATCCTGTGCGACTTCCGCAGCTAGGTTTAAACAGGCAAGACGGCTTCCACCTGGCTCTTTCTCTGCAGGCACATACCTTTAAAGTTCTGAGCTTCCATGTAAGAAGTCTGGCCACTCTAAAGCCACGCTGGTGGGGACCACACGAAGACCACATGCAAAAAGAGACGCCCTAGAGGCCCCTGCTGTTCCAGCCCCCAGCTGTTTCGGTCTTCTCAGAGCAGAAGACAGACACAGGAGAGAGCAAGCCTTCAGGTGACTCCAAGCCCAGCCACCATCTGACTGTAATCCCACAGCTCTTGAGCAGGAGCCACCTAGCCGAGCCCAGTCAACCCCCAACTGTGAGACATACGGTGATTGCTACTGCTTGACTGTTGTTGACTTGTCACACAGTAACAGAAAACCAGAAAAGATTTAATTTAAAACAAACCCATGTATACATAAATGCATAGAAAAATAGAAAAGCCTCTAGAAAGATTTTCCCCCAAATTGTTACCATTACCTGTGGGGAACAGAGAGGAACTCAGGGGGGATGGGAGAAAGGGAGGTTGAATTTCTCTTTGAACATTATAGATTTCTGTAATGTCCAATTTTCCCCAACGAACATGCGTTTCTTTTGTAATAAAAAATTAAGTTGTAAAAAACATATTCAACTGGAAAAAAACCAACAGAAAGAATAAGAAAGAATTAACTAACACCCAAAGCAGAAATGATAAATGAGAGTTGGTTTTTCAAAGTCTAACAAAGTAGATAAATCTCTACCATTGATATATGAATATGATCAATATTTAGCAAAGTATTACAA
>NW_012152663.1:282317-282922 GCF_000956105.1 Propithecus coquereli | reverse complement strand
TATGAATTAACTGAATTATATTTATGGGTTAAAAACAGATACAACATGTCAACACCTGCCAAAAAAGGTATTTGACAGCATTCGATGGTCATTTCCAATAAAAACGCAAAGTAAACTGGTGCAGAACAGTACTTTCTAAACACGAGAAATCGGACGCCGAGAGCAAACATCCACACTTCATGGTGACAAGCCAGAGGCACCGTCGTTCAAGACAGGACTAGACCAGAACGCTCACTAACGTTATCTACTATTTAGTAAAAACCTCAACGGAGTTTTTATTTTGGAATTTACGAAAACGATGTTGAAGTTCACCTGGCAGAATGGTCAGTCTAGAACTATTTAAAACATAAGTGCAACACGGCAGGCAGCAGATTAACTACCAAAGTGTAGAGCATCACTAGCCGGCTCTGGTACTGAAAAGAAGGTGCTGCTGGCACAGGATGGAGAGATCCAGGGCCAAGCAGAAGAGTTCAAATATGAACTAAGCCCAATGTGGATCTTCCATATGCAATAAAGGTAGAATTTCAAACTATCAGAAAAAGAACATATTTAATAAGTGACATTGAGAAAATTGGCATACTATTTATAAATAAAAAGATTCCCAC
>NW_012152663.1:277769-281044 GCF_000956105.1 Propithecus coquereli | reverse complement strand
AAAAAAAAAAAAAAAAACCATTTACAATGGTTTTATATCTCTATTGTCATTGAGAGCTGTGTGGAACATTAAAGTTTTAAAAATTACAAAATGGAGTACTTAGAATAATCATAGCTTGGCTTAGTAAACAAAGAAAATACCAAAACATCTCACTCTAAAATACACAAATACACACACACACACACCTTTATTCATGTGCTGGAAGGATATATACCAAATGTAACAATGTAACGTTGAATTAACTGTCTTGATGTAATGGGAGTATGTGTGATGTTTAGTTTCTTGTTTCTTTTCTTTTTTTTTTTTGAGACAGTCTTACTGTCACCCTGGGTAGAGTACAGTGGAGTCACTGTAGCTCACAGTAACCTCAAACTCCTGGGCTCAAGCGATCCTCCTACCTCAGCCTCCTGAGTAGATGGGGACTACAGGTGCACGCCACACCTGGCTAATTTTTCTATTTTTGGTAGAGACAGGGTCTCGCTCTTGCTCAGGCTGGTCTTGAACTCTTGAGCGCAAGCAGTCCTCCTGCCTCAGCCTCCGAGAGTGCTAGGATTACAGGTGTGAGCCACCACACCTGGCCGATGTTCAGTTTCTTTTCAAACATACTTCTCGTAATTTTTTTGAAAAAGTTTCAACAGGCAAAAAAAAAAACAAAACTATTTTTTAAAAAAAGGAAGGAGACGTTACAAAAACAGTTACCTGAGTGTGGAGGGATGAGGGAAGCTTTAGCTTTTTCGGGTCCAAACGAGTGGCAGGAAGAAAGCTGGGCAGTGGCCTAGCCACAGCTACAAGGGGGTGCAGGTGGAGGATGGGTCGGGGTGCCTGCTGCCCCGCAGACATTTGCAGTCCCTGCCACAGGGAGGTCAGGCCTCAGCCCTGGTCACCAGCTCCCATGAGGAAGAAAGCCCATCCCGAGGGGCTGTGCCTGCCCACAGGAAGCTCCATATCCTACCACTTACTCTCCTGTGTGCCCCATTTTATTAACCTGAGTCCACAAATCTCTTCTGACTCTATCTTACCACTTTCCATCCAACTTTTGGAACTTCTAGACTAGTCTTCTCCATGTTTTCGCTGTCTCTATTCTTGGCCACTTCTAAGTCATGACCTCAATGCTTGCTAGATTGATCTTTCTCAAACCCAGGCCTGATCATTTCAGTGTACAGCTTAAAAACTTCCAGCAACTTCCCAAAGCGCACGGGATACAATAACCCCTTTAGCATGGCACTGATGGCCTGACAACTGGGCCAGCCTCCACCTTCACTCTGCCCACTGAGCATCCCAAGTTCCAGCCACAGAGAACTGCCGGCCAGTTCCCAAACAAGCCGAGCTTTCTGTGTGTGCCTTTGCCACGCCACTTCTTCACCCTCCCCTCAGCACGGTATCTCACCCAGTCCCCTCCCCGAGGGCTCTCTGCCAGCAGCCCCTTTTTGGTATAGCGCACAGCTGCAGATGCTATGTAACACCCCTGGCCTATTGGAGACATTCTATCTAGAGCCAAAATTCCATTTTACCTGAGAATCCAAGTCCTCTCCTTTTAAGCAGAGATTGGCATCCAGAACATTGAGTCCCACCAGCAGGCCGACAATCACCATCCCTTCTTCCTCCATCATTAATGCCTCGGGCTCATAGAACTCACTGCGAGAGATGGACAGGACAGGGACAAGGCTGGCACACACCTTACTCCTCCTTCGCCCCGCCCCGCCCCGCCTGTTCCACTTCACCCTGGAGCCGGAAGCTACCTGGGGTGAATTTCCTTCCTTCCTATTTCCTTCTGTCACCCCGAGTGCTGCTTCCTGTGTCCTCTCCCCTTTTCCTACGGCTTAGAACGGGCTCTTCCCTCCTCCTGTCTAAGGTTAACTCCTCTGTTTAGGCCCTTCTCATCTCCTCTCGGCCACCGCATTCCTGACATCACTCTGCCCCTCCTTTGTCTCCCGTGGCTCCTCTTCCACGGCGATATGAACTACTTCTGCAATTCCACTCCCGCAAACAATAACCGGACTCCAAAGATTCCTCCCATCCAAGAATAAAACTCTTCCCTCTTCCTCGTGTCCTACAGAGCAACACGTGCTGCCTTTATGTCCTTATCCGCCAGTCATCTCAGCCGTTTGCCGTGGGCCTCCATCCCGTCTGTTACTGCTTTGGTCAGCAATGATTTACTAGGTTACCAAATCCAGTGGCGCCCAGGCCACTGTGTGTGTGTGCATGTGCGTGTATGTGTTCCTGAGAACTGACTGTCTTAAGAATCAGTTCATTAGCAAAGTGACAGACACGGCAATTACCCTGATTTGATCATTACACAACGTATGCATGCATTGAAACACCACACTGTACCCCATAAATATGTATAATTGTGTGTCAATTGTAAACAAAAAATTAATTGAAAAAAGAATTCATTCATTAGAACAAAATCAGTAACTCAAAGTTACTCAGTGTAACTGTACTCAGAGTACAAAGTATATGAAATATTCCAAATCAGTATTTATCATGTAAAGATATGTCTAATAATAAGCCATGACTTGAAAACACTGAAAAACTTGGATTTTAGGCCATGCTATAAAAGTTACTTTATCTCAATTAGACAAGAGATTTAACTCTAGAGAGATCCTTCCCTGTATTAACAAATTATCAGAGTCTACAGAAAAGTTCTTTTATAATGATTGTTTACTCACATAGTTAAAAATATAAAAAATGAACAAGTCATAAATTTTTGTGAACATTATATACTCTCATTTCAATTAGAAATGATCTATAGAGCTATGTTCTAATTATTTACAAAGCAAAAGATAAGAAAAGAGGTGACACAATACCTTAACAGATGTTTGTTGTCTACAAGCACTTTCAGATAATCTGCCAGTTTCTTTTGCATGAGTGCAAGATACAGCCATGCTCTTCCTCTTCCCACAGCCGTCCTAGAATTCAGAGAGTCAAACTGTTGTGGTGTAACAACCACAAACACAGAATAAACCCTCAATTTAGCCAGAGAGGTGCACGTGTTCATACATATTCATGCTTATGAATGCAGAGAATACTCTAAGAACAGGGGTTTGGGGGTGGGGGAGAAATGCACACTCTCTGGGCAGGCAAGAGAATGGCTCACTGCACACCTTTAGCCACTAATCAGGGTGGGTATTTTTTTTTTTCAGCACAAAAGGAAAAAATTTTAAGCCACAAAAATCTGATTTCCAGAACAAATACAATTAGATAATGCTTTGCATATATTTATAAAATTTCATAGGGAGCCAGGAAATAACAGGTTAGATTTGTATAATGGATAA
>NW_012152663.1:266373-276919 GCF_000956105.1 Propithecus coquereli | reverse complement strand
CCCAATTACAGACTTCAAACTGTTTAAGGAAGAAAAAGATTCTGTTCTAAGAGAGTAGCTGCAATTGTAACACCCAAGAAAGTAGTAAAGGTAAGGCTGTAACCAATAACCTGCATAAAAGGAGCTCTCAGAGCCAAAGACCACGCTAGGAGGGTCAGAATGCACCCTCGGTGATTTCAGAAGCCAGGCTCAGAAGGGTTAATCTAATTTCATCAATAAAAAAGCCTTTGGAACACACATGCGGACACATAATACATGTTAAAGCAGAGTAAAAAGGAGAGGAAATAAAATAGAATGAAAAAGATATTTACTGTTGGCATGGTGTGAAAGGCGGAGGCTGACGTGTGCAGTCCGGGGGGTGGGGGGAGCTTACGACTTTCTATCGGGCAATTTGACAACAGGTTGTTAAAATTCTTCATCTAGTAATATATCCTCAGGAAATAACTTAGGATGGACACAAAGAGGTACACTTGGGAACAGTCACCACGGCACTGTTTGTGATAATGAGAATCTGAAGGCAACCACAAAGCACAAAGGGGAGATGAACAAATTAGCTACATGACAGAATACTATTTGGCCATTTAAGAAATGATGCTTATTGGGAGGTCGAGGTGAGAGGATGGCTTGAGCCCAAGAGTTTGAGACCAGCCTGGGCAACAAAGCAAGACCTCGTCTGAAAAAAAAAATGATGCTATGGATGAATATTTGGTATAGAAAGGTTTAAACTCTAATATTAAATGTAAAAAAGACTACAAAATACTATATACAGTTTAAAACTGAATTTTCTTGGAAAAGCAATAACACCTACACTTAGTTTAGAAACCAGCAAGTATTAAAAGGTATACAGTTGCAGCTCTGTCTGACCTGTCCTCCACCTTCCCATTCCCCCTTCCCCGTATGTTAATACAATGTTCTTGGTTTAGGTTCACTTCCAAAACATTTTTATATATCTGAGAACAAGAACAAGTATAAATTCTTTTCTCTACTTTTTACAAAAAAAATTAACATGTTTTACATACTGTTCTCAACTGGCTTATTGCAGTTAACATCATCTTGAAAATCTTTCCATATCAGTACACCAAGGACTGAGTTCATTTTTTCACAGATTTAGTGTTTCATTATTGGACTACACTGTAATTTATATAGCTGGTTTTCTTCTTCTTCTTTCTTTTTTTTTTTTTTAAATCTAGGCTGCTTCTAATCTTCTGTTGTTACAAATAATGCTGCAAAGGATAACAGACATGCTGCACACGTCACCTTCACGTGTGACATCTGTAGGATAGAACACCTGTAAGTGGCATTGTGGGTCAAAGGGCAAATACATTTGTAATTTTGGTGGATAGTGCTAAGCTGTCCTCTATGAGAATGGGTGCAATACAGTGCCATGGTGTGTGTGTGTCGGGGTTAGGGGGTAAAATAAAAATAGAATCTTATATATTTGTCTGACTATGCACTGAAAGGATCTGGAAGGATACTGACAAAGATTTTTGTTTTTTTTTAAAGACATGATCTTGCTAGATTGTCCAGGCTGCTCTTGAACTCCCGGTCTCAAGTGGTACTCCTGCCTTGGCTTCCCCAAAGTGCTGAGAACCATTGTGCCTGGCAGATATCAGTAGTAGTTATTTTCTGGGTAGTGAAATAATAGAAGTTTGACAATTTCATTATAAAAAAATTACATTTTTTGGCTTGCTTTTATTTCCTAATTATTTATTCAGAAAAGGTATGGGAAATTATACCACATAAAGAACACAGGTCTGGGCACGGTGGCTCATGCCCGTAATCCAATCCTGAGAAGAATTCACAGGGCCTGGCAGCAATGGAGTTTTGTGGGATTCAGGGGGTTTTGGAGTCAAAAGGACCTGTGTTCTCTTCTGGGCTCCACCACTCACTTGCCAAGGGTCCTTGGGCAAATTACTTAATCACTCTAAGTCTCAATTTCCACTCTTGTAAATAAGGATACCAACAGCTATCCTAGAGGGCTGTTGTGGAGGATTAAATGAGATGAAAAGAAATGTCCTCAGCATATGCCTGGCACAGAGCAAGCCCCTGTGCGAGACTCTGTAAGAGGGTTCTTTTATATTGGCTCAAGGATCCGTAAGGCCCCTTCTAAATGCCAGATTCCATGATGATGCCTTATTGGTGTTCTGCTGACTTTGAGCCCAGAGCAAATCCGGACATGGCAAATAATTAGTCACAGCCTATTCACAAATGCCCTTGTCATGGAGACTAAAATCTGGCCCAAAATGCATTATTCAGAAAACTGCCTATATGTATCTGAAGCAGTTGATTCTAGGAGTGTAATCGTAACTCGTTTTCCCTCTTTGAGTACTCTTTGGTTGACAACACCTTTTCAATCTATTTAACTGGTGTGGCAAGCAGGAATCACTGTCCCCATTTTAAAGAAAAGGAAACTGAGGTCTAGAGGGGCAAATCTTGCTCAAGATCATGTGCAAAATGAGCAGCAGAGCTGAGACTAAAGTCTAAGTAGAGTGTGGTTCATGCTACAGTTTGTTCCAAATTAAAAAAAGTTTGATCAGCAAAGAATTGAGAAATGGGTAAATGAAAGGGAGTTTTAAAAAAAAAAATCATATAGATGTAACTACTTCTTACTCACTTTAATTCTGGCAGATTTCTGACACTAGTAGCTATATCTGATGCTTCTGGACAAAGTTTCTCCACCAGCTCCAAAGGACCAAAGAAAGATTTATTTTGGCCAATAAAACTCTTCTTAACTAAAAGAGAAAATAGAAGTGTTATTCATAAGAACAGGTTACAAAATTTCTTCAGGGACCCACAGTCTCTCCCCCAAAAGCCAAATGAAAGCTGCAGAGCTCCAGTACTTAATTCTTTTGATTTAGCCTTGGAGACTGGGAGAGGCCAAGTAACAAATTAGCTCTCCCTTCCTCTGACAATAGTTTCTCTGATATACCTACTATGCTCTTTCTCCAAGTGGTTACTGCCCATGCGATAAAATAGGTGCCTCATATGACCATCTGTGAAACTCTTCCCTTTTTTTTCTCCTGACGGCAAGATCAATGCTTGATTTTTTTCAAATCATCACCATCATCTGTCACCTGAACTGCTGTAATAACCTAACTGATCTCACTGCTCCTAATATTGTCACCTCCCCACCCTTGCAATCTGCTCTACACATAGCTAGAAGTTCTTTTAAAAATGCAAGATAGGTGACATTTCTCTTTTATTTAAAATCCTGCAAATACACTTAAAATAAAATTCAACTCCTCACCATGACCTTTAAGGGCCTACATAATCCAGCCCACCTACTCCCCTGACCTCATCTCTTCTCATCTCTCTCTCAGCGCACCTCAGTTCCCTGGTCCTCCTCAAGCCACGTCTGGTCTCACTCAGGACCTCTGCCCTTCGCATCTGTTTGTTTTTAAGTTAAATGTTCTTGCCTCAAATCTCTGCACAGCTGGCTTCTTCTCCTTCGGGTCTTGGCTCACATTTCACCTTCTCGGAAAGATCTTCCCCTCCCAGCCTGGCTGAAAGTTTCCTTCCTTGATTCTTTGTCATTTAACTCACTTTGCTTCCTTGAATTTGTAGCATTTTGTAATTATGTTTGTTTCTGCCTTTGTTGTCTGTTTTGTCCTCTAGAACTGCACTGTCCAAGGCAGTCACTAGCCACAGGTGCCACTGAGCACATGAAATGTGGCTAGTGCAACTGAGGAACCGAACTGAGATGTGCGGTAAGTGTAAAACACACAGCGGATTTCTAAGCCTTAGATGAAAGAGAATGTAAAATAGCTCATTAATAACGCTTTTAAATATGGATTATGTGTCGAATTATTACGTTTTGGATACACTGGGTTCAATAACATATATTTAAATGAATCTTTAAATTTTAAAGTAAATTAGTGTTTTAACCTTTTTTTTTTAGCGTGGCTACTAAAAATTAAAAATTGCCTATGTATCTTGCGTGACACTTCTTTTGGACAGCACTGCTCTATAACGTCGCTTCTTGAGGGCAGGGACCTGTCTGTTCCGTGCACTGCTGTTAACCCAGCACCCGGAAGGAAGTTCGGCACCGATGAATAAACGCTGAGCCAACACCCAGCCCAAATTTCCACTCTCCCAACGCCCCCCAGGCTCACCTTTCAGCCCGTGTTTGAGGCAGTGCTCCATCACCACAAAGAACTGCTGCAAGGGGGCATGGTCCGCATCCAGGCTGCGGCCCAGGCTCAGGGCCGACTGGAGCAAGACCTTGATGCTGAGTTTCATCATGTGCATCAGGTTGGCACGCTCCTCCATCGTCTGGCACTTGGAAGCTGTGGGGCAAAAGCAGGGACAGCTTCGTTAGCGGACTGAGCGTGGTCCGGGGTGGAGAGAACGGACGTCGGGCGCTGGAAGGAAGACAGGCCACGCAGGGGGTCCGGTGGTCTGTTCAGGGCGCGGACGTGCCGGCGGGCGAACAACTGGGACTCGTGGTCAACGGGGCCTCGATGCCTGGAGGCCCCAGTCCCACACGGACGGCTTGGGCCTCGGGTCAGAAGAGAGACCCTCGCCTTCCTACTCGAGGCATCTCCCAGGCGGCTCTGCGCGTTGCTACGGCGACGGCTCTACCAAGACTCACCACGATTGGTCTCTCCCACAACCCTATTCCACTTTCGACCAATGGAAGGGTGCGAATATCCGGAAGCCCCGCTCCACGCTAGAAGCGTGCAGGGAGAGCGTTCCTCCCCCCGAAGGTCCCAATTGGACAAGTCCAGCTCCAGGCCACGCCCACGGAGCTAGCGGACGCCATTTTGCGTTCTCTGCCTCGGACCCGGCGGGTCCTCACCCCGCTTTCTCTGGTCTGTTCTTTTGTCCCACGCTGGCAGCCGAGTGCCAGCGGGAAAGCATCTTCCTCTCGGTTCCAGACTCTAACTCTTGTTGTTGCCGATTTTTCGTGCACGGCTAGTGGGCAATTCCGAGTTGTACACACTTTTTTTGTAGGTAACACCGTTAGAATCAATGAACTCAGCTACAACTCCATTCATCTTGTGCTGTTTTGAGAGTAGGAAAAAAGTCTGTCTACAGTCAGTATTGGGTATCTGTGATAAGTGCTTGGCAAGTGTTCCCTCAAACCCCGTAAGTGGCATCCTAGAAATTTCTGAAAACATTTAACCCCAAACTAAGAGAGTCCTGGCAGAAAACGCACCCCGGTGCGAAGCCGGGCCTCCCGGGACGCCGCGCCCCCTTCGCCCGCGCCCACGTTCGGTCTTTCCAAGATCTGCCGGTGGGATCGGGGCGCGGAGGTCGTATTGTTCTAGTTTGCAGCTCTCTCCTAGTATTTCTCCTGTGAATTGCCTGCTCCATCTTTTAACTTTCGTGTTGAACTGCTTGCTTTTGTCTTACTGATCTGTATATTCTGGATATTAATCCTTTGTTTTATTTCATGGGCATCAATATGGATATATAGTTAAAAGAGGTTATGTATACATATATACATAGTTTTTTAAAACTGTAGTTAAATCTGAAGGAACGATAATATCACAAATAAATTGTAATAAAGGTCTTAAGTAAATATTGAGACACCCTGGGACTAAAAATTCTAAATTTAGCAAAATCCAAGAAGGTAGGGGGAGAGCTGCTGGGAAAGAAAAAAACAGTCTGTGTATTGTAAACAGAAAAGAAGCCAAACTCGGTAAAATAATTTAAAGAGGTTTACTCTGAGCCAAATTTGACAGCCATGACCCAGAGCCACACCCAAGAAGCCTTGAATAAGTGGACTTGCTCTGGCTGGGTTACAGTTTTGATTTATACATTTCAGGGAGACGGGGATTACAGGTAAAGTCATAAATCAATACGTGGGAGCCATACATTGGTTTGGCCCAAAAGGTGGGCCTTGGCGGGGGGAGCTTACAGGTTGCAGGTAGGTTTAAATATTCTTTGACTTGTAATTGGTTAATGACATGAAGCTTTGTCTAAAGGCTTGGAGTGTTTTAAGATAAGGAGGTCTGTTAATCAGAGACAAGCCACCAGACATGTATTTGTTGTATAAATTGAGGATCTGCAGATTTGTCTTGCATGGCCTTAGGCCTGTTAACGGGTTACAAAGGATGTCTCCAAGAAGGGAGGGGGCACGATGAGGCATGTCTGACCTCCCTCCTCATGGCAGGCAGTTTAGTTTTAGGATATCCCCTTGGCCAGGAGGGGGTCCATTCAGTCAGCTGGTTGCGGGGAAGCCTTAAGATTTCATTTTAGTTCACAGTATTTTGATTGTGGAGAGGGAAAAGTGGGTTAAGAAAAACATTTGGATGGGAGTGGTATAAATATCTTTAAATTTCAAGAGAATCCTATGTATTATCTTTATAAATATTAAAACTTGAAGGAAATGGATGATTGGCAAAGGAAATAAAAATTGTAAAACCTCATCAAGGGGGGAGAAACCCTGAAGAGACCAATAACCATAGAAACAATTTGTAAAGACTTATCCTTAAAGAAGTCACCATGCCCAGTTCTATAATCTAGTGGTTCTCAGACTGGAATAAATACACACTTAAGTCTTGACAAGGGCTAGGCATGCCCAGGTATTTTAAGGAACTCGATTTCCAGATCCTCAAGTTTCACAGGCACTGTTTCTCCCCCTACTCTACAGAAGGGCAGTTCAGCCCTTACACCCTGTATTCCTGATGCGGTGACCAGGGGTGCAGAAAGCCCCACACAAACAGAGGCAAAGCGATTAATTAAGTAACCAAAAACAGGAAGAGTTTCCAGTTTCTTGTTCCTTTATTTTACTTAGTTAAACCTGGTCTTGGGGGAGAGGGGTGGTGTCTAGCCCTCTGCTGAGTAGAAAGTTAACCCCCAACAAATATAAATACGTGTAATTGTTTTCAGCCAGTTCCAATTTGCCTCCCTAGGATGTGCCATTAACTTGATGGACATTGTCCACGAATCAAATGAGCCAAAACTGTGGCTCCAGGTTTTTGGTGAAAATGGATTTGAAGTGCCTGATAAAGTTTTTGTCAAAAAAATATTGTATTGGCAAAGGTGTAATAAAATAAGCACTATTTAGATGTCCCTAACCATTCTGAGTATTCTATGTTAAGCAAGGTGTCTAAGTGAAAGAATAACAAGTATAATTATCATTTGATAAGTCTTGGTAAAACCTTTTTTTGGTAACTTCCCAGAAGTTGAGAAATTTCTTTAATATGATTAGGCTGCAAGTCAGATGATGTTCAATTATTTGCTTTGAACAAAAATAAAAGAACAAAAAGTGATTTTTGATACTAGATCCATGTGCTTTGGGGCATATAAGTTGGAAGGATTTCAAAGATGAGCAGCACTGCTACAACGAAACTGTCCCTTTCTATTATTTATGTGAACCAGGTTTCTCAGGAATATCTATAAAAAACAAAAAATAGGACTAAAATTGATGCTGAATTCTATCACATTTTGGCCATAAATCATAATATATATTCATGTACAGATACATGCTAATGATAAAAACCAACACATTCACCTCATTAAGAGATGCGATATTTATTTACGTATAGTAATTCTTTATAAAAATGATGTTTGTGTCCCTGTTATCAGTGTAGCACTACTAATAAATTTAATGGTAATTCATTCCAGAAGAAAATTTTTTCATACATCTAGAGCTTTAATCACAAGAAAAATTTAATAAATTTTAACTTATTTACATATTTTTTGCTGAGACTTATTATAGGATGACCTATAACGTTTTTAAAAACATATAAATCTATTACATTAAGATACGAATTTATACCAGCAGTGGAATGGAAATTCGAGCTCAAGGAATAAAAAGGAAAATGTACAATTTTCAATATTAAGTAACTAGCTACTTATTTTTAAGATGGATGGTGGTGATTATCAGTTCATTAAGGTATTTACATACCATTTGAACACTTCAAAGAACCATGTAAGTTTTATTTTAAAATGTCAATATTTACACTAAACTGAATTCTTAGTAACTTTAAAGTTATGATGAAGAATTTTATGTCGACATTAAAAGCTGGAGATTTTTTAGGGGGTCATGTGAGCAAAAAATGTCAAGACCAGTGTACCAGGCAATGAGCACTGGGTGGCAGTGGCTCTGACCGCTGTTTCTGGGAGTGTGGCAATGTGCTGCAGCCATCTCATGAGTCCCCTGCTGTCAGTCACCTGTGCCCATTTGTACTCAGGCATGGAACATTAGAGCTGGAACGATCTTTGAGCAGTTCCATCTCTCCATTTTACTAGCTTTGTGACGTTGGTGAAGCTATTCACATCTCTAAGCTTCATTAATAATTGTTCAACACAACACACAGAATATCACAAAGTTCTACACTTACTGAATTGCCAAATAAACAGTCTGATCGGGGATCTCAACCTTGACTATCTTACAGGACGGGGCCTGCAACATACATGAATGAAAGTGTTGAGAGGATGGGCTGGTGAGAACATGCCCAGTCTCAAAGGGGCTCTACAGATGTTTCTGTTGGGTTCTGAATTATAGAAGAGTGAGTGATTTTTTTCTGAGACAAAATCTAAATGTCACCCCAGCTAGAATGCAGTGGCATCATTGTAGCTCAGTGCAACCTCAAATTCCTGGGCTCAAGTGATCTTCCTGCCTCAGCCTCCCAAGTAGCTGAGACTAGAGGTACACACCACCATGGCTGGCTAATTTTTTCTATTGTTTGTAGAGACAGGGTCTTGCTCTTGCTCAGGCTGGTCTTGAACTCCTGACCTCAAGCGATCCTCCCACCTCAGCCTCCCAGAGTGCTAGGATTACAGGCATGAGCCACTGCACCCAGCCTGACTGAGTCTTTATAAATTTGATTTTTAGTTTTGAGTAGCCCTTTGGTATCTTGAAGATCTTATAATACAATATGGTGTTAACCTTTATTGATAGGAATAAAAACGTTTTAAACTCTCCTAATTTTCAAGAATTTTCACTTATCTATGTACGGCTAACTTAAGTAGTTTGGCAATGCAAAGGGGAAAAAGTTATCATGCTTCAGTCTGGAAGGAGCTGTACCAGTTACACTTAGAAAATAAAATCTGCTGTGGAAGAGAATAGAAAGGCATAATACATACCACTGACCTAATGACAAATATATCTACATAATTTTAAAATGAAAGGATGCCTTCTGTGAGCATCCCTGTGTAACACATTGTACTTGGCACGTTAATTCTTCTAGCACGGTTTCGTTACTTAAATTTTAGCAGGCATCACTCTAAAAAGCAACATGTAGCCCTGTGTGCACATCCTCGGAAAGATACAACAAATAGTACTGGGAAGGAGTTCTTACTAGCTGTTGAATGTTCTTTGGTATGGTTTGATTTTTTTAAAATCATATTCATTTATTACCTTTAAAAAAAAATCCCAAAAAACCAACAGGACACCTATGGACAGCGCAATCGCTGTGGCACTAGACCCCGCGTGGGATAACATTGTAAAATGAGTACTGAAAGCATTCCTCAACACTCCACAGCGTTTTCCTTTAACCTGCATCAGGGAAAAAATGTTGTCTGGCAAGAGTGCTGCTCACATTGCATCTCTGCTCCTAAACTGCTTCCTCTGAAAACCGTCACTGTCCTTACTGCTGTGTAGGCAGATTAGTGGGAAAAGAGATGGATGAGCCGGCCTTGGCCCTGGCCCTGGCCGTAGTGGTGGCCACTGTTTTTCTCCTACCCAGCTTTTCTGAAGCCTCTGCAGAGCTGCTGCCTATGGCCCACTTCCTTCCCCCACCTCCACTTCCTACTCGATGGCTTCAAATCCTGGTGACCTTCGAGCCCAGCCATATAACTCATCCAGCAGTTCCCCGAATTTCAGCCCTTTGTAACCCATGGTCACTATTTTTTGCCAGATTTAGTGGCAGTTATTTATTCAGTACTTTCTTTAAATTGATTAATAAAAAAATCTATGTGTTATATATCCTGACATTTTACGGCTATTTATTATTATTTTTTTAGAGATGAGGTCTCCCTCTGCTGCCAAGGCTGGAGTGCTGTAGTGTGATCATAGCCCACTGCAGCCTCAAATTCCTGGATGAAAGCAATCCTCCCACCTCAGCCTCCCTACTATAGGTGTGTGCCACCATGCTCTGCTAATTTTTAAAATTGTTTGTAGAGACAGGGTCTTGGTATATTGCCCAGGCTGGTCTCGAATTGCTGGCCTCAAGCAATCCTTTTGCTTTGGCCTCCCAAAGTGCTGGGATTGTGGGTGTGAGCTGCCATGCCCAGCCCTGAAATTTTTTTTTGAGACAGAGTCTCACTGTGTTGCCCTGGCTAGAGTGAGTGCCATGGCATTAGCCTAGCTCACAGCAACCTCAAACTCCTGGGCTCAAGCAATCCTACTGTCGCAGCCTCCCGAGTAGCTGGGACTACAAGCATGTGCCACCACACCCGGCTAATTTTTTCTATATATTTTTAGTTGTCCAGATAATTTTTTTCTATTTTTTTTTAGTAGAGACGGGGTCTCCCTCTTGCTCAGGCTGGTCTCGAACTCCTGAGCTCAAACGATCCTCCCGCCTCGGCCTCCCAGAGTGCTAGGATTACAGGCGTGAGCCACCACGTCCGGCTTCTGAAATTCTTAATAATT
>NW_012152663.1:263581-266323 GCF_000956105.1 Propithecus coquereli | reverse complement strand
GGCTAATTTTTTCTATATATTTTTAGTTGTCCAATTAATTTCTTTCTATTTTTAGTAGAAACGGGGTCTCGCTCTTGCTCAGGCTGGTTTCAAACTCCTGAGCTCAAAGGATCCACCCGCCTCGGCCTCCCGGGGAGAGCTAGGAGGACAGGCGTGAGCCACCACGTGTGTGCGGGGGGGGGTGGGGGGGTGGGAGGGCCTCGGAGTGGGGCTCATGTGTGGGCCCACCTTCCACTGCCTCCCTGGGACAGATCTTCAGCTGCCCTGGCCCACTCAGGCTGCCCTGGGGCTTCTCCCTACCCCCCCTGATCCCCACTTTGCAACTACACCTGGTTCAGGAAGAGGTCAGCTGAATTCCGAGGGGTCGTGCCCTCAGAATGTCAGGGCAGGGTGGGTCCCACAGCACATTAGGCAAGTAAGTGGGCAGGGGCCTCTCACCCACCCCTCCCTGCGGAGAAGTTGTAATCCATTATGGCGGTAGGAAGGGACAGATGACTTCATTTTGCTCCAAGCCCTGAATTTTGCACTGGGCCTCCCAAATTATTTAGCTGGCCCCATGTAATAGATACCATTATTATCCCTGTTTTATAAAGAGGGAAGCTGGATTAAAAAGTTAAGTAACTTCACCAAGTTACTTAGAAGTGGTAGAGCCAGGACTTCAACCACGACAGTCTGCTTCTCGAGCCCAGGCCCTTAGTCACAACTTCACTGCCTCTCTCTTAAAATAAAGCTAGGTGGCTCACGCCTGTAATCCTAGCACTTTGGGAGGCCACGGTGAGAGAACTGTTCTGAGGCCCGGAGTTTCAGACCAGCCTAAGCAAGAATGAAACCCTATTTCTACAAAAAATAGAAACATTTGGCTGGGTGAGGTGGCGCAGGCCTGTAATCGTAGCACTCTGGGAGGTCAAGACAGGAGGATCGCTTGAGCTCAGGAGTTCGAGACCAGCCTGAGCAAGAGCTAAAAATAGAAAAATTAGCCAGGTGTGGTGGTGTGCTCCTGTGATCCCAGCTACTCGGGAGGCTGAGGCAGGAGGATGGCTTCAGCCCAGGAGTCTGAGGTTGCTGTGAGGTAGGCTGACACATGGGCACTCTAGCCCAGGTGACAGAGTGAGACTCTGTCTCAAAAACAAAAAAAAACCCCAAAAATAGAAAAATTGGCCCGGTGTGGTGTTGAGAACCTGTAGTCCTAGCTATGCCTGCAGGCTGAAGCAGAAGTATGACTTGAGCCTGTGAGTTTGAGGTTGCAGTGAGCTGTGATGATGCCACTGCACTCTAGTCCAGGCAACAGAGCGAGACTCTGACTCAAACAAATAAATAAATAAATCTCTTTCAAAAAACAAAACAATATAAAAAAAAAAAAACAAAGAAAAAAAAGTTGAGGAATTCAATTTTTAATTGAAGTTTAATTTAAACATCACACGTGGCTAGGGGCCACTGTATTGGATAGCACAGCGCTGAATGTCTGGCTTTAGAGGTCTTTCTAAGTCGAAATTTTACTATCATATTCATTTAATGTTTTCATTCTTTTCACCGATAGGCTGAAACTCTACTCCAGATTACAGCGGCTGAAAAGGATTTCAAGAGGTCCCTGGATGATCCAAACCCCCATCTCAGGGGCCGGGAGAGCGAGTGCGAGGCTGGTGGTCCGTCCCCGTCCCAGCGCGAGCGCGCCGCGGAGCCCACCTCCCAGCGCGCGACCCGGGCATCTCGGGATTCGAAAGCAAGAGAACAGGACTGGTGTCGTCGTAAGTATTTCAAAAACTAGTACAGATGACTTCAGCCTAAATCCGCCCTTTCCTTCAGCTGAAGTGGCCGGGAGGGCAGAGTGCCGCCGTTCCGGGCGCGCACCTAGGGACGCCGGCTCGCGGCTGCTGCGGCCGGGCGGCGGCGCGTCCAAGCAGCGCAGCGGGTCCCGCGCCCTCGCCCGCCAGCTCCCGCCGCGACCTGGGCGGCCCACACGCGGGGCGGCGGCCCAGCCGAGCCTACCTGCGCGCGCCGCACCGTCCCCGCCGCCGTCCGCGCCGCCTAGCACCGCGGCCGCGCGCAGCGCGCTCCCGCAGCTCGCCGACAGGTTCTCCGTGGCCTTTCGCGCCAGGGTCCGGATGGGTGTCGACCAGCCTTCGGCCGCGGCACGTGGCCTCCCCACACTGCGCAGCTCGCCCGGGGGCGGCAGCTGGCTCGGGTCCACGATCTCGAACTCCTCTCCCGCCTCGGGCCCCGGCTCCGGCCCCCGCGCAGACTCCCGCCCCGCCGCGCAGCCGTCTCCCCGCGCGGCCATCTTGGCCGGTCACGTGGGCGTGGCGGGCACCGTTTTCCTGTCGCGAGACTGCTTTCCTTCTTCATCGGCCGCGTTGCTTTCTTTCACTTAAAAAAAGTTTCGAGGAAGTACAAATTACGACATAAGATACACATCGCCAGCAGCCGCGAGGACTTGTTTGCATGAAAGTTCATCTGGAACGTTCTTGCGGGACCCCTGTGCAGCCTGCCGGGCACTTGACAGGCCCTCCCCGCGCCCCCCAAAGTCCCCCCAGCTGCCCCGACCCCCACCGCGCGCCCTTGTAACACTATTTCCTTTTTTTAGTTTTTATTTCATATTTTCCACTTCATTAGTTGTCTGCAGCACTCTTTTTGTGTTTTTTTTTTTTTTAGACAGAGTCTCACTGTGTTGCCCAGGCTAGAGTGCCATGGCGTCAGCCTAGCTCACAGCAAACTCCAACTCCTGGGCTCAAAAGATCCTCCTGC
>NW_012152663.1:259886-263530 GCF_000956105.1 Propithecus coquereli | reverse complement strand
GTAGAGACGGGGTCTCACTCTTGCTCAGGCTGGTCTCCAACTCCTGAGCTCAAAGGATCCACCCGCCTCGGCCTCCCGGGGAGAGCTAGGAGGACAGGCGTGAGCCACCACGCCCAGCCTATTTTTTTTTTTTTACAACTTGGACAGTGTTCAGTCTGTTTCCTCACTTGGAAACGCAATTTTTTTTTTTTTTCAGAGACAGGATCTTTGTTCTATCACCTAGGCTAGAGTGCAGTCGTGTGATCTTAGTTCACTGCTGCCTTCAATTCCTGGACAAGCAGGGCAGGCAGACCTGATCAAATTAACCTCTCAGTTTCAATATCAGAAGATTTCGCACAAGAATCTGGATTTTTAGTCTTTTCTTGAATCACTGGATGATTTGACAACTCAGAGTATTTTCCCTGATGGCAACAAATTGTTGGAGTGGGCAATGACTACTCCTTTAGAAGCCCAGCTGCTCCCTGGATCTCAGTTTTGGTCCAGCCTACTTCACTAATTTTATGATCTCCCTGGTTCCTGAAGGCCAGATGTTCTCAGTGGGGCAGTGCTACTTCCTAAGTGAGTGTTTTGGGAATTTGTGGGGTTGGTGTTTGAGTTGCCGTAATGGTTAAGGGCATGCTACCAGTCTTGCTGGGCTGGGGCAGACAGGGATAAAGCTAAGTTGGAGTAACAAAGAATTGCCCCACATCCTTCATGACTTTCCAGTGGTCCTGGACATTTATGCAGGCAAAAAGCTTGTTTATAATGATCAGAGCCCAGAACTTAATTCCATTTTGCATAAAAACATAAACTGTATTTTGGGAACACTTAGTATTGTATCAGGCAAGGTTATGCTTCAGTAACAAATAACCCCCAAATCTCAGTGGCTTAACATAAAAGTTTGTTTCTCATCATGCTACGTGTCAATGAAGACAAAGGGAGTACTCTACTCAACTCGTCATGGTCTCTCGTGACCCAGGCTGTTGGAGGTTCCATCACTGGGAGCAGAGTTTTTCATCAACATTAAATGCTCCAGCCCTCTGGTGACAAACTTCACTTACACACATTTCATTGGTGAAAGAAAGTCACATGGCCATGTCTAACTTCTGGGGAGGTGGGGAGTTCAGTCCTATTGGAATATAGGAAAAGGAGAACTGGGAATATTGATGAGCAGTATAACAACTACCACAAATGTACCCTGAATTTTCCTGGAATGCAGCTAAATTGGTTTGTCCAGACTCTAAGCATTATTAGCTATTTCAGAAAATTACATTGCCCACAACAGTGCTGCTTTTGGTATTCGAGTTGTCAGAGCAATACCTAAATCAGTTGACATTTGTGCTATGGCAGTCATGGGGATTTTATGTACAGGTGCAAATGTCTGGCTACGTCATTTCTTTCAGTGGTAAGTTGTGCCTCAATTAGATATTGGAAGCCGGGCATACCTATTTTATTGTGCTTCAATTTATTGTGTCTTTTACAAATTGAAGGTTCGTGGCAAACCTGCATCCAGCAAGTCTATCGGCACCAATTTTTCCAACAGCACATGCTTACTTTGTATCTCTGTGTCACATTTTGGTAATTCTCATAATATTTCAAACTTTTTCATTGTTATTATATCTGTCATGGTGATCTGTGATCAGTGATCTTTGATGTTACGAGTATAATTGTTTTGGGGAGCCACAAACTGCACCCATATAAGGCAGTGAACTTAATAAATTTGTGTGTTCTGACTGGTCCACCAACCAGCCCTTCCTAACCATTTGCGTAGGTTCATCTGTGTGGATGTTCCCTGGTCCCCTGTTTCCCAGCATCAAGAATCAGTACTGGGTTGGGTGTGGTGGCTCACGCCTGTAATCCTAGCACTCTGGGAGGCCGAGGTGGGAGGATCGCTCGAGGTCAGGAGTTCAAGACCAGCCTGAGCAAGAACGAGACTCCTTCTCCACTAAAAATAGAAAGAAATTAGCCAGACAACTAAAAAAATGTATGTATAAAAAAAATTAGCCGGGCATGGTGGCACATGCCTGTAGTCCCAGCTCCTGGGAGGCTGAGGCAGGAGGATCGCTTGAGCCCAGGAGTTTGAGGTTGCTGTGAGCTAGGATGACGCCACAGCACTCTAGCCCGGGCAACACAGTGAGACTCTGTCTCAAAAAAAGAAAAAAAAAGAATGAATACTGGTACTGAGTCGAGCCAATGACAGTGATCACAGACACAGAGCAATTTCATACAGTTTATTGCATAAAAGAAAGAATGGAAGTACAGAAGGAAGCTACACCAAGTGAAAATAGGTTCCAGAGAGAGTAGAACGGGTCAGTCTCCAAGAGTGGAAAAAGACCTGGACGTCGGAGCACACGGTGCCTTTTATAAGCTCACTAGTTTGTCCCGCCTTTCTCCTGGCGGGATTGGTTGCTGTTTTCTGCCTTTGGGGGTGATTGACAGGTTAGTGTTGTAGTACTGTAACAGGTTGGCTATGTAACAGTTTCCCTTTCTGCGCATGCGTATTCCCCAGAATTCTTCCCTTGGCTCCGGCCACGTTATGCTAATTAGATGGTAATGAGCTCTAGGTTACTAGGAACTTTTTACTATGCATGTTCCCACCAGGGAACAGTTCCTAGCCACAATTCGGTTCCCGCTCTCCGCTTTTAGCCACCTCTTTGCCACCTGTTTACCCTCCATCAGACCTAACAATCTCTCTCCCTCTCCTTGGGGCTCTACTCTCTGAGAAACAGCAATATTGAAATTAGGCCAGTTAATAACCCTACGATATCCTCTAAGTGTGCAAGTAAAAGGAAGACTTGCACGTCTCACTTTAAATCAAAAGCTGGAAATGATTACGCTTAGGGAGGAAGGTTTGTCGAAAGTCAAAGAAAGCCAGGCCTCTTGTGCTGAGCGTTAGCCAAGTTGTGAATGCAAAGGAAGAGTTTTTCAAGAAAACGGGAAGTGCTACTCCAGTGAACATAGGAATGACAAGAAAGCGAAACAGCCTTACTGCCGAGATGAAGAAAGGTTTAGTGGCCCGAACAGAACAGAAGACGGACCCAGCCACCACGTTCCCTTAAGCTGAAGCTTAATCTACAGCAAGGCCTCAGCACTGAGGCAAGACCCTCCCCCAGCAAAGGATTAGGACTCACTAAAAGTTCAGATGAACATTAGCATTTTTTATCAATAACGTGTTTTTAATTTAAGGTATGCACGTTGTGTTTTAGACATAATGCTATTGCACACTTAATAAACTACAGGGTAGTGTAAACTTAACTTTTATATGCTCTGGGAAACCAAAAAATGTGTGTGACTTGCTTTATTGCAGTGGTATGGAACCAAACCCAGTATCTCTGATGCGTGCCTGTACATATTATATATTTATTTCTTTTCTTACGTTACAGCTAGGCCATCTTATATACATATTTATTTCTTTTATTCTTATTTTTTTAGAGACACGGTCTCACCATGTGCCCAGGCTGGAGTACAGTGGCTATTCACAGGCGTGATGATAGCGCACTACAGTCTTAAACCCCTGGGTTCAAGTGATCCTCCCACCTCAGCCTCCAGAGTAGCAGGAATAGCTGGGGCTGTGTGTGTGAACCACTGCGCTCAGCTATGGACATTACATTATATTAATTGTTTTGAAATTTTGAGTGCTGGCAGGTTTATTATTTATGCATTTC
>NW_012152663.1:252620-259427 GCF_000956105.1 Propithecus coquereli | reverse complement strand
AGGATTACAGGCGTGAGCCACCGCGCCCGGCCTCTTTTAATTTTTATTTATAGGAGACCATCTTTGGAGAATACTTGGTAAGAGGGGTTTTGGTGAGTAGGATGTGTATGATTATTTTAGGTGCAAATAGTAAAATTTAAAAGGCACCCAAATGTGTCATGTTATTCTCTACAATTTTCCATGTACTCGAAATGTTCTATAATAATTAAAACATCCCTCCCTGGAACCGTGTGTCCCCCGTCTCCCCTCGCTTTGTTATGAATGCCCCTGTGCGCTTCCTCCCCGGTCCTCAGGCCTTGGGTTTCACTCGTCTGCTGCCTCACCGCGGTGTGATTCTGCCCTCTGCCCGCTGCCCATTACTCTCACTTTCCTTTTTAATCTTTCGGAGGATTTCATCAAATTTCTTAGGCCTCGTCCTGCTCTTTTATCCTCCGGGCTGCCCCTGCAGCGCTTCTCACCTGGTCTTTGCCCTCACTATTCGGATGTCCCCTTGTGTCCTGAGGCTTTACTTCCTCCGCTGTGCGTTCTGCTCTGGACACTGTAGCCTGAGGCCTTTCTGAGACCCAGCTCTGCTCTTTTCACCTCCCGCCTACCTCCCGTTGCTTCCCCGTCGCGGTCGGCTCTGTCTCCTCCAGGGGCTGCCGTTGCCAGTCGCTCATTTTCTGCTTGGTGTGGACTAAAAATTTAGTTATGCGGCACCAGTTTGGGTGACTTGCCTGAGAGCAAAGGGGTATCCAAGGAGATGGAGCCTCGCGGCTTCATTGGCGTTGTGAGTTAGTTGGCCACGTGGGCTGAGAGTGGCCTGGGCTCCACTAATTTTATCTCGCATGTACGGACTTCACCCTTCGGTCATAAAATCTAGGAGAGTCTCACTACGTGGACATAGTTGACACCCTGGTGCCAGGCACGGGCGATTAAAGTGAGATTGCTTTTCTGGACCATGCGATAGAAAGTACACATCACTGGTTATGAAGTCTCGCCAAAACTGTTTTCCTAGAAACAAGTGTTTGAAGCGGCGCCGTCCAGCAGAACTCTCTGAGACGGTGGAAGAGCTCTCGACCTGTGCCGTCCCCCTCGGTAGCCACAAGTGCCTGCTGAGCACTCAGCATGTGGTTCGCATGACCGAGGAACTGAATTTTGCCTTCGGTTAAATTAATTTAAATTTGTATGTGGCTAGCATCTACTGTACTGGACAGCACAGCTTGAGGCCTCACCGGCAACGGACAGGAGCCGTAAGGAGAAGCAGCACTTGTAGCAAGCCCCGGAGGTCTGAGATGACTCTGATCAGCTCCAGAGTACCTGCTGGGAAAGAGCTTTTTTTTTTTTTAATTGAGGAAATTTGAATATGGACTGGATATTAGATGATATTATGGAATAATTATAATTTTGTTAAATGTGATAATGGATTGTGGTTATACAGGAAAATGCCCTTATTTTCTAGAGCTGCATTAGAGTATTAAGTGGCAACATGTCATGATGTCTGGAATTACCCTTAAATACTTGCAAAAAATAAAATAGATGGTGCAAATATGGCAAGTGATTGACATTTTTAAATTTAGGTAATAATGAGTATGAGAGAGTCTTGTATATTCTCTCTACTTCTTTGAATGCCTGTGAATGTCTGAATTTTCATAGTAGAAAGTAAAAAGATGTATAAAGAAGTGAATCCATATGAAACAGGAACCAATGTTTCATAAACAGTGAAAAGCCCCCCACAAAAGGCTTGATTGAGACTTTATTTTGGGTGATAAAAACAAACATTATGAAAATAAGTTTATTTTATCTTACTTTTAACAAAATTTAGAACGTGTTTGCAACCATGTGCTGGTTTTTAGAATGACTCAGGAATGAACGAGTGTTGATTTTTTTGCATAATTTTTCTGGAAAAGTATATGATGCGAGATAAGCATCATTCATTTTACATCTGACTCACCGTTGAGTCAGAAAGAGGGTCTAAAGATATCTAGGGTGCATCCTTTCGTCTCAAAGGCCTATTTAATCCATTGGTAGTCAAATCATACTCTTTTTTCGTGTCTACATTTTCATTTTTATGTGTATCTTTTTGGGTGTAGCTGTCCTCAAGCTAATTGGCCAGAAGAGGTGAAGTAATTATCCCATTCATCATTTATTCCTCATTCTGGGTGTTTTTGTGGGGCGTCTCACAGAAAAAATAAGCCATTTTTATGATGTTACTCTACATTTTGGGTTGAAGTACACTCTTCACTTTTAATATTAATAGCAGTTGGCTCTTTTTTTTTTGAGACAAAGTCTCACTCTGTTGCCCAGGCTAGAGTGCCCTGGTGTCTGCCTACCTCACAGCAACCTCAAACTCCCATGTGTGCATCACCACACCCAGCTAATTTTTCTATTTTTAGCAGAGACAGGGTCTTGCTCTTGCTCAGGCTGGTCTCGAACTCCTGACCTCTAGCAATCCTCCCGCCTCAGCTTCCCGGAGTGCTAGGATTACAGGTGTGAGCCACCGCGCCCGACCTCAAGTTTTAAATTTATTGCTGTTTTCAAACCATTCTATTTCGAAGTGCCTATTGAGTCATCAGCGCTGGTATTTTTTTCTTCCATTGTGGACTGGTTCATAACTCTGTGACCTCGTGTGTCAGTGGCTTTGGGTGGGACTTGAATGGGGCATGAACATCACTTCTGTTTTTTTCTTTTTTTTTTTGTGAAATCCTGCATCGTGTGCAAGACTCACAATTTCACTGTCCAAATAATTGGCGTTGAGAGACTGTCTCTTGGAAGAAAAACTGGGCTAAAAAAAAAAAGAGAGAGAGACTGGCCGTTGGTACAGTACGTGGGAAATGATGCTTTGGGGTTCAGCGGGGAGTAAACTTTTGAGTAGGGACCCATTTTAAATGGCTCATTCATCAGGGAATACTTTATCATTACAAAGACGTTTGCTTCTCTAAATGGCCTTGTAACCGCAGGGACTTGGGGAAAATATCCTCAGGTAATGACAACCCTCTCTATTTTGAGTTTAGAACATCAGAGCTTTTTGTGGTGGTTATAACTAAATGGGATGAAGGTGCCGTTGCTCAGATGGCATCAAAATATGGCAGTTAGTTTATGAAAATAATCTTGTATTCATTCAAAAATGTTATAGATAGCTCACTTGCAAAAAGCGAACCTGAGAATTTGTATGCTGTGTCCCTAGTAGAAAGAGTTGTCATTATGTCAGCTACGTGGCCGCTCCTTCCCCTGCTTGGCACGGGCAGGACTCAGGGCAGTGGAGAGAATCTCGAGTTCAGCCGAACTCGTGCTTTCGGAGGAAATACCAGGAGGCTGCAGGCCCGGGGAGGTGGGTGTGAAGCCCTGGCCAGCAGTTTTCTGGTTTGGTAACATTTTCCCTTGACGGGCCATAAAGATTTGTCCAGTTCTACCCTCTGCCCCACAACATTGCATTATGAAAAATTTCAAACAAGTATAACATTTTACCGTATCCATCCGTTTACCATTCCTGAATTCCTCCATTAATCTATCTTATTTTTTGATATATTTCAATGGAAATTCCAGACCCTAATACTTTAAAAAACTTTTTATTTAGAAATTATTTCAATCTTACAGAAAAGGTACAAAAATAAAGATAGTAAAAAGTATGACTGTGTACCTTTACCCGGATTCACCTGTGGTTAGCATTTCCCTCCACTGGTTTTATCATCTGCAAACGCTCCCTCTCGGGATCCATGTTTATATATGTACATTTTTCCCTGGACCTTTTGAGAGTACATTATATATATCATGACCCTTTACCCTTGAATCCTTCAGGATACAGTTATTTAAAAAATCGTATTCAGATTTTATTGTATTAAAATGATGCATGATCTCAACATGTGAATTTTGAGGGGGAAAAAGAAAAAAATGATGCATGAACTATGCAGCCCCTCAGGACTTGCAAATTTTTGTTTTATAGAGATTATTCTCTTTTTTGTTATTTTTTAGCTTTATAGGTTTAATAGACAAAAATCGTGTATATTTATGGTGTACAATGTGAAGTTTTGATATATGCGAAATGATTAAATCAAGCTAATTAACATATCCATAGCCTCACATACTGATTTCTTTGTGGTGAGAACATTTATAATCTATTACCCTAGCAATTTTTAACTATACAATGCATTATTAAGTATGGTCACCGTGCTGTACAACAGACCTCCAGAACTGATTCCTCCTGTCTTGCTGAAACTGTACCTTTGACCAACATCTCCCCACGTCCCCACACCCCTCCCTGGCCCCTGGTGACCACCACTCTACTCTCCGCTTCTGTGAATCCCACATGTAAGAGAGATCACGCAGTATTTGTCTTTCCGTGCCTGGCTTCTTCGCTTGGCGTAATGTCCTCCAGGTTCATCCGTGCTGTCGTGGTGACGGGATCCCCTTCATTTTAGAGACTGCACAGTATTCCATTGTGGGTATACCACATTTTCTTTATCCGCTCATCCGTCGACGGGCACTGAGGCTGGTTCCACACCTTGGCTACCGTGAACAGCGCTACAGTGAACGCGGGGGGGGGGGCGCCGCTCCGACACACCGATTTCTTTTCCTTTGGACACACCCAGAAGTGGGATTGCTGGATCACATGGCAGCTCTATTTTTAATTTCTTGAGGAACCTCTATATTGTTTTCCATAATGGCTGCACTAATTTATATTCCCACCAACAGCAGGGTATATTTTTTGAGAATTGGGGCATTCTCTTATATAACCAGGGTGAAGTTGTCACCTTCAGTACATTTAACATTGATACACACTTTTAACCTAATCTTGCATTTGTATCTAATTCCTAACAAAAAAAATGATTACAGTGTATTGCATTCTATGGAGCTGTCTTCATTTATTTTACCAATTCCCTATTGTGAGATATGTGGGTGGTTTCCTAATTTAGCAACACTTTATCTTTGTGCACTTATATCCTTAGAATAACTTTCTAGAAGTGGAATTGCTGGGTTAAAGTGTATTAACATTAAAAAACAATCTTGATTTGCATTACATTGCCAAGTGAGGGTTGTACACTCCTACCAACAAATTATGAAAACGTTCACTTTCCTCCATCTTCCCAACACTAGGTATCATCCACTTTTTAAAATCTGGGCCAGTCTGATAAGCAAGAAACTCCTCTCATTTTCATTTGCATTTCTTTGACACACTGCTAATTCCGTGCTCAATATCTAGCTCCCTTTTTGCTGATGGAGTTCTGATTTTGTTAGCAGGCTCAGCCTCAGGCGAGATACCCATGCTTACAACCTCCTGGCTTTGGCTGTTCCATGGGACATAGTTCTGGCCAACGAGCTGTCATATGGTTTGGACATTTGGCCCCTCCAAATCTCATGCTGAAATTTGATCCCCAATGTTGGATGTGGGGCCTGGTGGCAGACGTTTGAGTCGTGGGGGCGAATCCCTCACGACTGGCTTGGTGCCCTCCCCGCAGTAATCAGTAAATTCGCTTCATTAGTTCACAGGGCGCTGACTGTCTAGGAGAGCCTGGCACCGCCTCCTCCCTCTCTTGCTCTTGCTCCTGCTCTCACCGTGGGACACGCCTACTCCCCCTTCACCTTCCTCCTTAACCGGAAGCTCCTTAAAGCCCTCACTAGAGGCAGATGCTGGCACGATGCTTCTTGTACAGCGTTCGGAACAGTGAGCCAAATAAACCTCTTTTCTTTGTAAATTACCTAGCCTCAGGTATTTGCTTTATAGCAACGCAAAATGTACTAACACAAGCTGTAACCAGAATGCATTGGGACTTCTGGGAAGTCTTTTATTTTTCCCAAAAGATAGGGAAATTTTAGTTGATGATCCATGTCCTTTTTCCGTCCTGCTTTGAATGTAAATGTGATGCCTGGAGCTAGGGCAGCCTTTATGCCATCATAAGCTGACCAGCATGAGGGAATGGCCAACGTAAATAACCAAGATTATTTAAGCCACAGTAAATCTCTTACTTGGAGCTGAAAGTATTCTTGAATGATATACCTAGTGAGGCTGAACTTTGCTCTGTGTGCTCGTTGATGTGTGACGTGTCTCCAGCTACATGACAGCCCTGGGTTTGCCTGTCTGGCTCCTGTCTACAGGGTGAGCTCCTTGAGACAAGGGACCACTGGACAATGATACCTACTCGTGCTGCGGAGTAGACACAGAGGGTGCTCATTGTCTTTGTTCGTTTTCTGTTGCCTATAAAAGAACATTTGAAACTGGATAATTTATAAAGAAGAGGAATTTATTTCTTACAGTTCTAGAAGTTGAGAAGTCCACGGTTGAGGGGTGGCATCTGGTGAGGGCCTTCTTGCTGGTGGGGCCTCTGCAGAGACCGAGGCAGAGCAGGGCGTCCTATGGCCAGGGTGCCGAGTGGGCTCACGTGCCAGCTCAGGTCTCCCTCCCTCTTCTTATAAAGCCACCGGCCCTCCTCCCACAATGACCCATTATTCATTAATCCATCAGTCCATGAATGGATAGTCCACGAGTGGAGGGCTTTGCTCTCACTGGGTATTGAGTTTCAACATGAGTTTTTTGGTCTTTTTACTCCTTGTTGGAATCAGAGATTCTTACTCTCCAAGGCTGTGCCTGCTGATCTAATCTTTCCCCATCACGACCGTGTGGTAATGTCGAGGTGCAGCACAGCTCTGCAAGTGGACGGAGACAGGTATCACCTGCCCATCCCTGGGCCGGGGCGTTGCTATCTCGGCACAGCTAACAGCCCGACAGCCACGCTAGTCAGGAAGCTCTGCTCCGTGCAGAGTTGAAGGCTCGTCTACTTCCCACTGAAGAATGTCATGAATGGTTTTAAATTTATGCCGGTGTGAAGGCAG
>NW_012152663.1:248297-251809 GCF_000956105.1 Propithecus coquereli | reverse complement strand
AGCTAGGATTACAGGCGTGAGCCACCGCGCCCGGCCCTCTATTAAAATTTTTTAAACCTGGGAGCATAGATTCAAGTAGCCCTGAATATACATTCCCATCCCCCTATCCTCCATCTATCCTCCTGTCCACCCCCCATCCTCTCTCCATCCGCACGTCCACCCGCCCGTCCATCCACCCTCCCCTCCTCCCACCCATTTATCCTCATCTGTCCTTCCGTCCATCCATAGCCATTCTCCCGTCTTTCCATCCATCCTGGCCTACAAGGCCCTAAGCGATCTGGCCCCCGCCAATCTTTCTGGCCTCCTTGTGGCGTTGTGTGTGGACTTGCTAAGTCCCAATGACGTCTCTCTGCTCCTTGGGCACACCAAGCTTCTTGTTTGCCTGTGCTTCCTCCTCCGCCAGGACTGACTTCCTCCCGGTCTTAGCATGACTGGCTTTGTGTTGTCATCATTCCTGTCCAAGCTCGAGTGGACTTTTCAGAGAGGTTTTCATGACCATTCTAAAGCGTGCACCCTGCCAACCACACGTGCCTCTTTGTCACCTCGCCGGGCTCTGTTTCCCTCACAGGGCTTGCCTCTTGCTCACGTCCCCGTGCCGGGGTGCTACTGGTCCTGCCTGTCCCCCGGCAGGACGCAGCTCGGAGGGAAGCTCGTCTCTTGCTCACCGCTGCGTCCGTCGTACTCAGGACAAACTACCCACACATCAGTGACTTCAAACACCGGTTTTGTGCCGATGCTGCCCAGCCTCCTAGGGCTGGCCGAGCTGCCTGTGTCTTTCCCCCTTGCAGACCCGGCTGGCCAGGCCTCCACCTTCTGCAGGTCGAAGGGAACCAGGAGTAGCGACCTGCTCCTGAAGGCTTCCCACAGAGTGACCAGTGCCCCTTCTGCTCACGGTTCACTGGCCGGAGTGGACACATGGCCATGCCTAACTTCAGGGGGTGGGGAATGCGATCCCACCGGGTACCTAGAAGAAGACCCAGGACCAGGGGTGACGTGTCACCTCCCCCTGGTGAAGCAGACGCAAACAAAGAGTGCCACCAGGGGATTGGAAGGGGCAGCCGAGGACACACTCTTCTGATCCACAAGGGACTGGTCAGTCCTCGAGTGGAGGTGGGCGGTGTGGCACAGCATCGCGGGGAGGTGGACAGGGCCTGAGCCTCGAAGAGGAGCAGTTGTCCAGTGCGCCGCGGAGCTGGGGCGGCAGCGGGTGGAGCCAGGCCCCTTGGGGTTTTAGGGCCGGCATTTTTCACTGACTGAAGTCGTGCAGATGGGACCGGGCCCTGGTGGTCTGCACACTCTCGGTGCTCGCCCCCGCCCAGCGCCCTGTTCTCGCACAATTACGACCGTGACGCACTGTTCCTTCCTCAGGTAGGAGGAGACCACTCCAGGGTCACGAGGAGAATCTGTGAGTTTGTTTTCAGACGGAATGAACGTCGCTGAAAAAGTTGCGACTAGCTGCTGACGCCCAGAAGTCTGGTTACTCAAGGTGTCGTCTCAGACTAACAGCAGCACAGATTTTCCTCTTCGGTTTCCCGAAGTCCCCCTGCCTTATCTCCCCGGAGTCAAAGCTCGTTGCTCCATCTCTCCGGGAAGATGGATCTGAGGGATCTTGCTCTCCTGTCTCCAAGCATTGGCGCCACCGTGTCTGGCTTTAGCTGCACACTGGGTACACGAGCCTGAGTTTGGGGTTCTACAAGACAGGTGCAGCAGGCAGAGGAACGGTGGGGCAAAGGCGCAGACATCTGCCCCGTGCCCAGGCCTGTGCCCTGCGCGTGACGGGCAATGAGTCTGGAAGCTGGTGTGGGTGCAGGTCTTGGAGGGTGCCACGCAGGAGCCCAGGAAGTCTGCACTTCACCCTGTAATGACCGGGACAAGTAATGAAGCTTGCGAAGTTCAGAACTGTGCTTCGTGAGTGACAGCACGGTGGCAAGCGAGGTCCAGGCAGGTAGAAGCATTCGCAGGTGAGGGATGAGGAGCACTGGGCTGAGGCTGAGGCAGTGAGATTTCAAACATGAGTCTCATGCCTCGGATGCCTGAGAAGGGGGACACGAGGGACGTGTGCAGCTTTGTGACCTGGGGGCCCGAGGAGTGGCGGGAGGAGGCGGGGAATGTTCGGCGTGGACATCCAGGCCCAGGGGGCGGTGGGGCGTGTGGACCCAGCACCCGGCAGACCGGTCTCCTGCCCGCGGCACCTGTGCAAGGAGGCCGGTGTTCAGGGCTCGCTCGAGGTTTCCACGGGAGCCGGCTGGGAGAGGGGCGTCTTCCCCCGGAGAGCGGGTCCTGTCCTGGCCTCCCACCGTCACTGCCCCTGGGTGGCCCTGGGCGGGCCCCGCATCCCCCCGGCCTAGACTTTCTCTTCTGCACAAGAGCGATGCTGCCTCGGGAGCTCGTGGAGACGCGCACGTGAGATTTTCTCCTAAAAGAAATCACGCGATTGCAGGAGTACATTCTCATCGTGAAAACTGAGAACACGGAAAAGCGAAAGTCCCAGCTTTTGCCCTCCGTGCCGTCTCCCCCAGATTCTCCTCCTCCCCTTCCCGGTCTCCATACGGCTGTTTCCTGGCATCCACGGACAGACAAACGGACTTGGACGACGCACGCGTGGTTTCGTTCGCGTGTTTCCCTCTAACGTGCGCTGTGAAAATTGTGTGTGAAAGCCGAGAGAACTGCAGGATGACCGTGTGACTGCCCAGGTTCTAGAGCCAGCGCTCCGCTGCCTGGCACCGCCGCAGGCCTGTTATCCACGCTTCCCTCCTGCCCGCACCTCACCTTTCCAAACAGCGGATGCTAAAGCACGCTGCCGACCCCTCTCCCCAAACGCTCCGGCCTGGAGCGCCCGCGTGCGGGCTTGACGAGCCGGGTGCTCGTGGGGCCACCTCGCCGCGACGCTGTCCTGCGCACGCTCCTTGCCAGCCCACCCTGTCCCCACGCACCAGCGGGCCCTGGCCTCCCGTCCTCCCTCCCGGCACAGACGGGCTTTTCCTGTGCCAGGACTCTGTGTGGATGGCGTCACACGGCCTTGTGTTTCACGTCCGGCTTCTTTCATTCATCGTGAGATTCCCGATACTCGTCCACGTCGTGGCACGTGGCCACAGCTTCCTCTGCAGAAATCATCCAGGCGTGACCGACGTATGACTAACGGCACGTGTGTTGATTATACGGTGTGGGTTTCGACACATGCACACACCCATGAAACCGTCACGGTGACCGAGACAGTGAACACACCCCTCGCGCCCCACGGTTTCCCAGGATGCCCCCCACCCCTTACCTCTGCCACCCCCAGGTGAGGCCTGGTTTTTCTGTCACTCGGGTTTGCATTTTCTTGACTTTTATATAAGCAGAATCACAGAGTGCACGCTCTTTCATGTCTGGCTTTTCTCAATCAGCATGCGTGTTCATCCGTGTCGTTGCATGTCTCGATAGTTCCTTTTTGTACAGTAAGAATACTATTCCTTTATTTTAAAACTTCAGAAGATAGGCCGGGCGCAGTGGCTCACGCCTGTAATCCTAGC
>NW_012152663.1:241130-246518 GCF_000956105.1 Propithecus coquereli | reverse complement strand
TTTTGTCTATTGCAAATAAACCTGGTATAAGAAATTCCAGTCATTGGAATAATTGTTTCCCTTTATGTAATGTGTCTTTTTTGTGTGGCTGCTTTAAGACTTTTGCTTTGGTTTTGATTTTCAGCAATTTGATCATGACATTTCTGGGGATGGATCTCTTTGGGTTTATCTTAGATGGGGTTCAAGACACTAAGAGTCTTGAATCTATACATTTATGTCTTTTTCCAAATTTGGGACATTTTCAGTTTTTATTTCTTCAAAGACTTTTAGCAGTGTACTCTTTCTTTTTTCCTTCTGTAGTCTCGACGACGTGAACGTTGGACCGTTAGGCATTGTCTCGCAGGGCTCTCGGACCTGTTTGTCTCCATCAGTCTTCTGTAGTTTCTGTTCTTCACATGGAATAACATCTATCGGTCCATCTTCAAGTTCACTGACGCTTTTCCGTCTGAAGTCTGCTCTTGAGCTCCTCCAGTGAGTTTCTATTCCTGTGATTATGTTTTTCAGTTTTAAAATTTTCACTTAGTTTCTTTTTTCAGGCTACTATTTATCTGCTGTGATAGTCAGTCTTCCATTTGTTTCAAGCATGCTTGCCCTTCCTCCTTGGAACATGATTATCATAACTGATTTGTTTGTCTTTTTATACATTTTTGATCATACTTTATAAACAATTTTTATAACTTAGGGGATTTTTATAACATTTAAATGTTTGTAACATTTATGTTATACTGTTACATTTACATTTAATGCTACATTTAATGTTAATGTTACAACTAACAACAACATTTAACGTTAATTTTTGTAACATTAGTACAAGATGATTAAATAAATTCCTCGGTGGTCAGAAGACCCAAACTGAATCCTGGATCCACCACTTCTTGGTGAAGCGATGTGCGCCACTTCTGAGAGTCTTTGCAGAATGGGGGCAACGCCCAATTCGCGGAGCCGGGGGGACGAAACTGCCGGAGAACGAACGTCTCTTGAGGACTTACACCTGCCGGATGCTCCCCGAGCAGCTTAACGCACGTTTTCTAAATATTGAAGGGTCAGCACAGAGCAGGCGCATATGCGGAAGGTGGTGAAATATTATTAATAACGACATTCTTCCGTGTATGAGTCCAAAGCACACACCACACACACATACACACACTCCCCAGACAGACACACAACACATCCTACACACGATACACACACAACACACGCACACACACGCACTGCAGCAACATACACTGCACACACATTACATGATGCAACCCACCCACACACGACATGCACACATCACATGCACATATACACCCCGTACTGGCACCAAGCACATGCATCATGTGTACATACAATATTTCGTGTGCACACATGACCCATGTGAACACACACATACCCCACACAGCCTGCATTCACATATATTCCACAAAAAACACATGCACCTACAGTCACACGTACACGCTGCCTGCACACACATTTTACACCACATCACATGCACACCCCCATGCTCATGCACACACACGCCCCCTTATACGCACATGTGTACACACGTATACACACCCCACATGCACACACACCGTGTCATGCCCACATCCCCACACCCGGGCTCGGTAACCAGGAACTGCAATAACCACGGACACCACTAAGTGGCATCGCGACACTTTCACTCAGAAACTTTTATTTGCCTATTTTTATACGGTTGCGTTAACAGCTAATACTCTATATTGGTAGTTCTCGAAGTGTGGCTAAAACTATTTTCCTCATCCTCCTAAGATGTCATTCGCCTTTTTTCATTCTCATTCTCCCATGAGCGTACAGTGGAATTTTCCAGAGACCGCGTGATGTGTGTCATTGCAGCAGACAGGAGGCCAAAGGAGATCTGAGAATCCGCTCTCTTCCACTGAGCCGGCGTCTCTTTAGAGATTTGCAAATGTGAACCATGCCACTCTTCTCACAGATATTTTTAGAAGATGCAGTTATTTTTCATAAAAATATTATTTATGTTAATATGCAGTGGGTTTATTTTTATTTCTTAAAATCAATTTTTTTATTTTGAGCAGTTTGAATTCTTTAAACTTATTTTTTAATTGAGAAAAATTGTATATATTTATGAAGTACAACATGATGTTTTGAAATATGTACTCGTGGGGAGGCTGAATCAGGCTCTGTGTGAGCCCCGTGGCCGTCCGTCTCCGCTGCCCCACGGTGTCCACTTCCTCAGCCGCGGCGGCCAGCTGCGCCCCTCCCTGTGCGCCAGGCTCTCCCCACGCGAGAGACTCCGGCCTGGCCCGCGGTCACCTCTTCACGGCAAATGGACCAGTGGACCTGCAGAGTTACATGAGACCTCGGGGAGCTATGGTGGAAGGGGCTCCGTGAGCAGAGCGGCCACTGGAGGGGGCTCAGCCTCCCTGGGGCTCCCAGGGTCCGCCCAGCCTCCAGCTGCCTCTGCTCTGCAGCTTGAGCCCTCTGACCCCTGCCGGCTGCCTTCCCCGGCCGGCTCCCTACCACGGCAGACAGGTCAGACGTGACTGCACACGGAGCAAGTTCTTTCCCTTGGTGCATCTGGGCCCTCAGAAAATCCAGAGATGTGCCGGCCCCCGAGCCCACGCAGAGTGTTCTCAGATCCCCCGTGAGAGGGAAGGGCTTTGTCTGCTGGGCCCACTGCGTCTCGGAGAGCCGTGCAGCTCCGCGGCTGGGCCTGTCTGCACTTTAGCCCGGACGTAGTATCCAACTCCATACGTAAGTTTTTAAAAATTTGCATTTTCTTTTTCTGGTTTTGAATTTCACAAATCTGTATTATCAATTGTGTACTCCTTTCTACAGCTCCTTTAGTTAAAACATTTTTTTTTTTTTTTTGAGACAGAGTCTCACTGTGTTGCCCAGGCTAGCGTGCCGTGGCGTCAGCCTAGCTCACAGCAACCTCAAACTCCTGGGCTGAAGCAATCCTTCTGCCTCAGCCTCCCGAGTAGCTGGGACTACAGGCATGCGCCACCATACCCGGCTAGTTTTTTCTATATATTTTTAGCTGTCTGATTAATTTCTTTCTATTTTTGGTAGAGACGGGGTCTCGCTCTTGCCCAGGCTGGTCTCGAACTCCTGAGCTCAAACAACCCGCCTTCCTCGGCCTCCCAGAGTGCTAGGATTACAGGCGTGAGCCACCGCGCCCAGCCTGTTTTTTATTTTTTTGAGATGAAATCTTGCTATGTTGCCTAACTGTACTTAAAACTCCTGGGCTCAATCGATCCTCCTGCCTCAGCCCTGAGTGGCCGGGACGGTGGGTGCGGGCCACCACGCCTGGCCCGAGTGGAATTCTGTCTCTAGGGAGAGCAGCCATTGTAAGGTGCGGGCTCAGGAATTGCTCCTTGCGTCTGCTGTGGTGGCGCCTGCGCCCAAGCATCAGTCAGCTATTGCCACAGTTGCGCTGCATAACAAGCGCCCCCAAATCTCGATGCGAGACAGCATAAACACTGATTTCTTCCTCGTGAGTCTGCGGGTTGGCTGGGCGGCTCTGCTGCCCGTGTCTCCCTGGACCAGTGGGGGCCTGCGAGGGCGCGTCTCCCCACGCGAACACATTTCAAGTCTTGGCTTGTGTCACGTCTACTGAGCCCTGTCTCCTGCCCTCGTAAGTTAAGAGAAAGTTCTTTTGTGGACTTGGAAGGAAGAAGGAGAGATTTCTGTTAACTTAACATGTTGCTGTGCCAGGAATTCCTGTTTTTCACATCCCAGCAGCTCGGTCCTCTCTCTGGGAGAACCTGCCTGGGTTCGGCTTTTGCTGCGCAGCTCCTGGTCACGGGTGGTCCGGCTCTCGTGCAGGCCGCTCTCCGGCTCGTGTGAGCTGATTTAGCGTCGTTTAAGGGGAGCGGAAGAGGACACGTGATCATGTAAATGAACTCCTTGGATGTGTTTCCCCTCTTCCCCTGCCCTTGAGTGAGTTCACGGACACACGATTTGCAAACGCTTTCATTAACTTAAAGCAGAACTGGTCCAATTATTTAGTGCATCCGTCTAGTTTATTAAGGATCCCAGATTAACCTGTTTTCGGAAGTGTAGCAGTTCTGACTGGCTAATTTGGAAGCAGACGTGCTCTTGCATTTGGCCACTGACGTCCGCCCTGGGAGTGTGGTGCTGCCGTCCCCTCCGTTGCTCCCGTCCTGCCTGCGACTAGCTCCCCACCACACTGAACTCATTCGAGATTTTAATTTCAGATTGGAATTTAATATTTTTAAAACCAGCTTAATGTATCAACTCTAACTTTTTACCTTATTATATTCTATATCTTTTACTTTCTTGGATTCTTTGGGGGAGTTTATAGGTGGTATGAACCTATGTGTGGGCGAAAATATCTTTATTTTGCATCCACTTGGTGCTGGTTTGACTAGTATTGGATTCTAGGTTAAAAATAATTTTTCCTTCGGACCGTTAGGGAAACTGTTTACTATGTTCTAGCACCCACGACCGATGATAAGTCTGATGTCAAGCTGGTTTTCATTCTGTCGTGATGACCTATTTTCTCTCTCTCTGAAAGCTGTTCGAATTTCCTTTTATCCTTGGTATTCCAAAATTTCACCGCAATGTGCCTAGATTTCTAAAATTCCATTTTACTTTTCATTTGATCTGCCTGATACTGAATGGAGCCGATTGACTCAAAGGCCAGTGTCTTTCTTCGGCTCTGGAAGATCATAGCTCCGTGCAGCCCGGAACTCCTGGTCCCAAGTGACCACCCGCCTTGGCCTCCTGTACTGCTGGGATTACAGGCGTGAGCCACTGCACCTGGCACGTGCCATTATTTCTTTGAGCATTTATTCACTCCTGTGTTCTCTATTCTCTCCTTTTGGACCTCCTATTTTACTGATATTGGACTTTCTGAGTCTATCCTCCATGTCTCCTGACATTGTCTGTTTCTTTGTCTGTTACACTAAGCTTTAGGAAGATGTTGGTTTGATCTTCCATGTCACTAATTTTCCTTAGCCATATTTTATTTTGCTATCCATCCTGTCTATTGACTTTTTTCCCCTTAAAAGATGGGATTTCACTATATTTCCTGGCTTATTGAGTTTTTGAAGTTAATCTTCAGTTTCTAGTATTTGTAATTATTTTTTTCATGGATGAAATATCCTCTATTATCTCTCAGGAGATAGAAATCTTGTCTATTACCATGTCTTCTTTATTTTCTCTATTATTTCTTTTGGTTATAATTTTCAATATTATGTTTGATGTCATGTTATCAGAGTTGGTTTTTCTCAAATGTTTGTAGATTCTTGGCCACCTGCCCATCTTTATATCTAAGAAGTCCTATTACCCTGCTTGCTTTATCGATCATACCCGCCTGTGATGATTACTGGGGTGGGGCAGGCTGTATTCCTCAGGGTAATGTAGGAGTCCCTGTCCTTCCTGGGGACAGAGAGCCAG
>NW_012152663.1:233621-239625 GCF_000956105.1 Propithecus coquereli | reverse complement strand
GGCCTCCCAGAGAGCTAGGATTACAGGCGTGAGCCACCGCGCCTGGCCAACTTTTCTTCTTTTTGTGAAGTTACTCAATTGAAAAATGTTTTATGCTTGTATAGATATAACCTCCTTAAAATTATGTTTAACTTTCAAACGGGAGATACATGACATAGTTGAAAAAATCAAAATGATACAGATATTCCCATCTGCTAGTTCCTCTCTGTCACCTCCCCCCCTAGATAACTGTTTTTATTAGAGTCTTATTTACATGTCTGCTGTTTCCTCATGCAGTTACACGTGAGTGCGTGTTCTTACTTTCCCTCCCTAGAAGGGCGGCGTGCCGCGCACTCAGCCACGGATCCCGGAGACCTTTCCCTGCAGGCCCACAGCGATCTCTGTCGCCGTCTTTGCAGTGGTCAGTGACCCACACGTGGGTAGGTCATAGTGCTTTAACCAGTCCCTGTTGATGGGCACTCAGGGTGTTTCTAGTCTTCTACCGTTGCAACGAATGCCCCGGTGGATGATCGTGTACACCCGCCGTTTGCGTGCGTGCAGGGGCATTCGCAGAATTGATTTCCAGAAGTGGGCTTGCTGGGCCAAAGGGTACTTGCATCTGTAATTCTGGCAGATTTTGCCAGCTGTCCCTTTGCATGGGTCATGCCACCTCGCCCTCTCCCAACGGTGTCTGAGAGAGCCCTTTCTTGTCATCCAGTACCAAATATTATTATACTCGTACCTTTTCACTGCAGGGCTGTTTGTGTTCTTGGGTTCTATCAAAGTTTCTGTGAGCACAAGGAAAGCCACTCATGAGTAGACAATGTGCTATGCTTGCTTCGTGGTGTTTCAGGTGAGAACTCGCTGATGGAGACACTGCAGGTTTCGAGGACGATGCGAAGGGTGGCTGGCCGGGGTCCAGGTTCAAGCTGTCAGGCAGCGGGAGGGAGGTCAGGGCCAGATTGCAGAGAATGTGAGCTGTGACACAGTTGGAGCTTTGGGCTTTTCCTGCGGGCTCTGGGCAGCCATGGAGGTTTCACAGAGGAGGAAAGAGACGGCTAGAACTCCGGCAAGGCAGGTTTCACTCCAGGGGCCTGTGCAGGATGGGAAGGGACCGCAGAGGGACTAACTTTTGATTCCGACGGTGACCTGCTGTGCTTGCTGTGGTGATACAGGTGCGACGCTGCTGCTTAGCCGTCCCCAGTCACGTCACACGGACGGGGGTCGGGGGTGGGGTTGGAAATCCTTCGCCAGGAGGGGTAATCGCTCTATGATCCTTTCTGACTGCAAGCCTTGGGGGGCCGCTTTCCCACTTTGTTGCTCAAGAGCTGCCCTTACCTTAGTCATTCAACACAGAGTAACCAAAACACCAAGTGACTCACTTCAAGCTCACAGAGCAGCCGGCGCCTCTGAACAGGATTTCTCATCCCCGAATCTAAGTGCAACGTTATTCCCCACTTTCGAGGGAGAGGCAGCTATTAATGGGGCAATTCCTTGTCCCAGACACATGAAGCAGGGCTGTCAGACCTCAGAAAAGAAGGCCAGCTTCCCGAGGCCTTGCTCAGCTGCTTTCTGCTGCCGGCGGCCTTGCCCGGCGCGGTAGCTTCGCTGCTGCTGTGAGCGGTTTCCATGGCAGTGGGCCGCGGGGGCCGGGGACAGCAGCCAGGTGGCTTGCGCTGGTTCGCCTGCCTTGCTGTCTGCAGCCCGGGTGATGGAGCAGGAGGCCTCCTTCCGCTTCTTTCAGTTCGTAGGGCTTTTAGAACATGCTTGGTTACTCCCCTTACGAGTCTGATCTCTGTGTGAGAGAACCTTGAAGTTCTGGGCTCACGAAAGTCTGGCTTTGCATCCAAGTAGGTGGCAGTCGCTCCGAGCGCGGGGTGGGGAGGGCCCGGGGGAGCGTGTCTCTTGCCAGGGAGGCCGCAGCTCAGGGGCAAGGCCCGGCCTCCTGCCACGGCGGCCAAGGACGCTTCCCGCGACCGAAAGAGGGGACTCCTCCCGCCAGGGCCAAAGGAGCCTCTCCTCGGGGTCGTGGGCCTGGCCCTTAGAACCCAGGGCCTGACGCCTGTGTTTGATCTGGTCTTTTGACCTAACGGACTCCGGAAGTCTGTGCGTGTGCGGCTTACTGGCCGTGGCCCGCAATGGCGGCTGAGTCACTGTGCCTCGGTTTTCCCGCAAGCGCACGTCACCACGGGGTGCTGGGGATTCGGGCTCCGGCAGGGGAAAGACGGCTCTCAAACGAGAAAGACTGGAAAGTCAGGTCCAAGTTCACGACGAGCATTTTCGGCAAGCGCCTCCGGCTTCCAGTCAGCAGCTGGCGGCTGCCGTGTTTGCAGCCTGGTGCTGCTGGGGACACCAGGCTTGGGGCTCGGGCCCCAGGGTGGGTTCTGGCAAACCATGGGCTTTGTCTAAGGAGCTGACACTGAGCAGACTTCCATGACGGGGGTGGAGGGACAGGCCTGGGGTCAGGGACTCGGACTCTGGCTGTGGAAATGAAGATGCCTCGTGGATTCCGCCAGCACAGTCCCGAAGTCACGAGCGGCAGGGCTGAGGACCAGGGGCGGGACGAGGCTCTTGCCAACTGCTTAAGACCCTAAAGAGGTGGCCCTGAAGCCAAATGTTCTTCTTGGACGTACTGAAGAATCGACAAACAGAGTGGAACATATTTTCCACTCTGGGAAACGAGCGCCGCTGGGAAACAAAAAATAAAGCTCAATTTAAGACCGCACGTGAGTCAAAAGCAGATTTAGTTTTCTTAAGGGGCAAAATATTCTTTGCCTTAATCATCTGCCATTAGGTCATGAACAGAAATAGCGACGTTCCCATGCGATCGCAGACGAATTCAGCACGTTTCTTCGGTCCGTGTTGCGGCCAGTTAAAGGGGAAGCAGAGGCGGGCAGGTCCTCGCCCCTCAGGCGGGGTGTTCTGGTGCCTGCTGCGTCTTCGGCGCCAAGGTAGGACCTGGGCGAGCGACCATCGCCCCCCAGAGGCTGAGCGTTCTGGGCGCTCGGGGAAGCCGGGCTGGCCGGGGTGGAGGGAGGCCGAGGTGAGAGAACCTGCCAGCCTGGGGCCGTGGCCTCCGTCCGCCCCAGGACGGGCTTTGTTCAGGGAGGCGGCTCTCAGTGGACGGATGAGGCTGTCGCAGGGACAGAGAATCCGTGAGGCGCCCGCAGCGATCAGCCGGCGGGAGAACAGGCGGGGCCCGGTGGAGGGGCCGGGCCCACCGACTGGACGCAGGAGTGAGGGCGAGTCCAGGCAGAGCCCGTGCCTCTGGCGTGGGCAGTGCCAGGCTGGTCACGCTGTCCACCGGGAGGAGGACAGTGGAGGGTGCCTGGTGGGTGTGGTGGGGGCAGAGGGAGGGAGAACGATGAGTTTGGGTTTAATTTTATTAGGCGGTGTATTGGTCAGGGGTCTGCCAGAGGCACAGAAGCTGTGTGCACATGTGTGCATGTGTGCATGTGTGTATCCAGAGACAGAGACAGAGACAGAGAGACAGAGAGGGAGAGAAGGAGAGATCTGTTGCGAGGAGCCGGTGCTCGCAGCCGTGGGGCCGACGCTGCCGTCCGCAGGCGGAATTTCTTCTTCCTCGGGGAAGCCCCAGCTCGGCCGTGGGGCCTGTCGCCCGGTCAGGGGGTCCAGCCAGGCTGGTGAGGGAAATCGCCTTTACTCAAAGCCACCTGACTGTAGACGCGAATCGCATCCAGGAAGTGCCTTCGCAGAGAGCTCGAGCAGAGGGTTTCCTGGAGCTCCGCTTGGGGTCGTGCAGAGGACGACGGGCCGACGCTGCGAGAGAAGAACAGAGGAGGGGACCCACCCAGGACAAGAGGCAGTGTGAGGAGGACAGACGGCCAGCGAGGTCCTCCCAGAGGGGTGGCCGTGCAGGGCCTCCCACAGACGGCGTCCACTCTTCGGCTTTGCGCTGCGCCCGTGGCCGCCCCAGCCCTGCCTCTGTCCCGCGCGTGGAGGGGCAGACGGCGCAAGAAACGTCTGCCGAGTGCGCGCTGGGGTCTGGCACCGTGTTGAGCCTCTGCGAGTGGCAGTGCCCCTCAGCCGTCACCAGTCCCCGCCCCGGAGCAGGTCTGTCAGAGCCCACGTCGCGTGAGGGACAGCGCGCTGGCAGAGACGGCGGTCACTGGCTGACAGGTCGGCCCGTCATTCCCTCAGCCTTCAGCTAGGACGGAGCGTTTCTGTCTGATAAACGGTGTCTCCTGGACCCAGGGCTGCTTGTTCGCAGTCCACGTTCTGAGGCCCAGAGGAGTAAGTGCCGCGGCAGCCCCTCACGTAGCTCTCTGCAGAGACCGCCCTCCTTCCTCCATCCTTTCTTTCCCAGGCGTGCTTCCTTGGTCGCCTCGGCTGTTCTGAGAAGTTCCAGCCTTTCACTGTCTTAGGCATATTTATCAGAAATTTCCTGAGTTTCATAGTAAAGAATTTGTCTGTTTTTTATCTAGGGTTCCTAGGATGAAGCTTCTAAAATCCTTGGAATTTTCCAAGTGACAAGAATGTTCTTGTTATTCATGGTGGCTCTTGGGCCACATCTGAGTTTGTGCTGTCAAGACTCAGGATGGGAGCTGATCATGCCAGGAAGACCAAACATGGGATTTAGAGCGCTGGGCTTTGGGCCGCTGACATTGGCCTGACCTCCCGACCTCTGGGGAGGAGAAAGCACTGGGGATTGAGTTCGCCCATGCGGACAACGATTCGGCCAGTCTTGCCCTGCAGCGCAACCGCAATAAGGACTCTGGGCACTGAGGCTGAGGTGAGCTTCTCGGGTGGTAAACGTGTCTAGGTGCTGAGAGGGTGATGTGTCCTGACTCCGGGGGAAAGGACGTGGCAGCTTTGTGCTCAAGTCCCTCCCAGACCTTGCCCTGTGCATCTCATTTACCTGGTTTTGATTTGTACTCTTTATGATACGAGGGTAACTATAGCACTGGCCTGAATTCCACAAGTCGTTCTGGTGAGTTACTGAACCTGAGGGTGTCAGGAGAACCACCAGATTCGAAGCCAGCTGGTCATAAGTGCAGGTGACCTGGGATTGCTGCACTTGCAACTGGTGTCTAGAGTAAGGGCGTCTTGTTGGGGACTGCGCCTTTACCACGTGGAGGCTGACACTAACTCTCAGTGGCTGGCATCAGAATTGAACTGCCTTACGTACCCCGGCTCCATGACCCCAGCAAAAATGTGCTGAGTATGCAAGGGGCGATGTCCTCTGTTCTTTGGTGAGAGAGTCGCCATGAGTGAAACCTAGGAGCACCCCGATTCCAAGGGCAGGGACAGCCCCCCTGTGCACTTCTTACGCAAGCTGTGGTCGAGACTGAGTTGCTTGGAAATAAAAGTTCAGGAGCATTTGGAAGGGTGCTCGGGTTCTGGCAGGAGCTTGGCAACAGCTTAGTTCCAGATCTTCCCTTTTCTGTTCTAAAAGCCACACAGAGCAGTGAGGATCCTGAACCTCTCTCTACCCCCCGAGTAACAAAAACCCCTGCATCTCCAGTGATTCTAGAATACAAAGAAAAACTCAAAATTACATTTAAGCGGGGCCCAAAGTTCTCAAAACCAGTGGAATCTTCCAGGCAGTCACAGTGGGGCAACAGGTGTGGCAGAGAAGAACAGGAGCAACGAGGAGTCTAACGAGCAGGTCACAGAAGGCGAGGGCTCCACTCCAAGGAGGAAATGCTGCAAACAACATTGAAAATCAGCTGGGGAGGTTAAGAGGAGGTGTGGGTAGGGCCGAAGGGGGCTCAGAAGTGGCCCACTTCGGCAGAGCCACTTTGGGAAGAGGGTGGATTCCTTCGGAAGGCAGAAGATGCAGTATCCATTGGGGCAGCAGCTGCTGGTGAGGGAAGAAGCCCCCCTTTGGGCTTAGTTTGTGGTTTTTGTCCTCTAATATCTTAAGGTAGAATGTTAGGATATTGATTTGAGATCTTTCTTCTCTCTTAATATAGGTTTTTTACAGCTATAAATTTTCCTCTAAGCACTGCATTAGCTGCATAAGTTTTGATAGGTCATGTCTTCATTTTCTTTTTTTTTTTTT
>NW_012152663.1:231293-232586 GCF_000956105.1 Propithecus coquereli | reverse complement strand
GCTCAACACCACCAACACCCAGGATTCTCCTAATAGCTGGTCCAGGAAAATAAAACTCACCCCAATATCAGTAATCTAGTAAGTCTAACTTCAAATTTATACAGCATACCACAAGGAAAATCCCGAAGAGGAGCAACAGGATTTCCCTGCAAACGAAGAAAATGGACATCGGAAAAATGCTGCCAAAGTGGAGGAAAATTGCATCCGACTTTCCAACATGTATTAAGAAAAAGCCTCAAAGAAGTAGTTGCGGCTATAAAGAAAGGCTGCAAATCAGAAATTAAAAAACTCAGAATAGAAATAGCCAGACAGAGGAGGAGATGACCAGAAAGCAGGTGGACATTATGGACTGGTAGAGTTTAGCACAGAAATGGAAAAGACAAGCCCATTTCAGAAATGAACTTGAAATGGAAAAGAGTTCAAGAAAGAGCAGACAGCAGAAAACGCGGTAAAGCATATGGGGTTAGAAAACACATGACATAGAAATACAGGGATAAAACAGGTTAGAGATTGCAGGAAAAGCTGTGGAAGACTTCGAAATGGACCAAAATGATTATCAGGTATCCTCAATGGAAAACCATGCTTTGGAGCACAGTGGAAAAGCAAGCGTCCCTTCTGGATTACTCGCTTCTGGGTTTGTACCTTTCATTGCCTTTGTGCTATTTTATACCTTTGTAAGCTGGAGATAACTGAGAGCAATGCAAATGATTTTTATCTGTAGATGTGCAAAGTAATTCTTTCCGGTGGAAGGAACACTTGATGCCCCATTGTGGTAGGCAGAATGATGGACCGCCAAGGTAGCCCGCATCCGAATCCCTGTAACCTTTTACGTGGCAAAAGGGACTTTGCATATGAACTTAGTTAAAGATCTTGAGGGGAGATCATCCCGAATTATGCAGGAGGGGCCAGTGCAATCACAAGGGTCCTGTTAATACAAGAGGGAGGTAGGAGGGCTGGGGTTAGAGAAGAAGAGGTGGCAGTGGAAGCAGAGGTCGGAGAGGTCGGGGTCATGAGCCGGAGACTGAGGATAGCCTGGTTCCGGAATAAGGAAGCTGGAAAAGACACAGAAACAGATTCCTTTAGCTTCTAGGAGGAACTCAGGCTGCCAACCCATTTCAGGCTTCTGACCTCCAGAACTGCAAGATAATAAATTTTTTGTTTTGAGCTGCTAAATTTGTGGTAATTTGTTACAGCAGCAATAGGAAACTAATACATACTCCACCAAAAAAAGAGCCAATTTTGTGTACATATATATATATGTGTGTGTGTGTAAGTTAATTTCATGGTCCATAT
>NW_012152663.1:215599-216603 GCF_000956105.1 Propithecus coquereli | reverse complement strand
AAGAAGCTACTTCTAAAAATTCTTTTAAATATTAGTAAATAGAATTCAATAATATATAAAAACAATTATACATCATGACAATGTCGAGTTTGTTCCAGGGGTGCAAGGCTGTTTCCACATTCAATCAACGTAATTTACAGGCTAAAAAAGAAAAATGACATGATCTTATCAATTGCTGTAGAAAAAGCATTTTATAAATTTCAACATCCAGTCATGATAAAAACTCTCAGATAACTAGTAATAGATGGGAACTTCTTCAACTTGATAAAAAACATCTACAAAAAATCTATAGCTAACATCATACTTAAGTGGTGAAAGACTGGATGCTTTTCCCCTAAGATCTGGAACAAGGCAAGGATGTCTTCTTTCACCACTGTTATTCAACATACTACTTACTCAAAGTTCCAGCCAACGTGATAAGTCAAGAAAAGGAAATACAAGGTATACCATTGGAAAGGAAGAAATAAAACTGTTCCTATATGTAGATGACATATAGGGTCTACACAGAAAATCCCAGGTAACCTACAAAAAGCTGCTATAATTAATAAGTAAATTCAGTAAGTTTGCAGGGCACAAAATTAATTGTATTTCTATATACTAGCAATGACATTGAAATTAAAATTCAATAACATTTATAATAGGTTAAAAATACTTAGGTGTAAATCTATTAATAACAAAATATGTACAGGTTTTATATGCTGAAAACTACAAAATTCGCATGAAAGACATCAAAGAGGATCTAAACAGGTGGCGAGACATGTGTTCATGATTAGAAGACTCAGCATAGTAAATATGTCAATTGTCCCCAGATTGATATATGGGTTTACAACAATTTGCTGTCACAATCTCAGCAAGATTTTTTTTTGTAGATATAGACCAGATTATTCTTTTTCTTTTTTTTTCTTGAAACAGAGTCTCGCTCTTTTGCCCGGGCTAGAGTGAGTGCCGTGGCGTCATCCTAGCTCACAGCAACCTCAAACTCCTGGGCTCAAGCAATCCTTCTG
>NW_012152663.1:209145-215549 GCF_000956105.1 Propithecus coquereli | reverse complement strand
ATCTAAAGGGAAGAGCCAAAATGCTAAAACTCTTAGATGAAAACAGAGGCAAGAATCTTCATGGCACTGGATTTGGCAATGAGTTCTTGGATACGACACCAAAGGCAAAAGCAACAAAAGAAAAAACGGATAAATTAGATTTCATCAAAATTAAAAACTTTTGTGCATCAAAGGACACTATCAACAAAGTAAAAGGTACTCCGTGGAAATCACATATCTGGTAAGGGATTAATATCCAGAACACACACAGAACTCCTAAAATTCAGTAACAGAGAAACAAACAACCCCATTACAAATGGGCAAAGATCTCATACAGATATTTCTCTAAAGAAGATATATATTAAATAAATGCCAACAAACATGTGAAAAGATGCTCAAAATCACTAATCATTAGGGAAATGCAAATCAAAGCCACAGTGAAATGTCACTTTACATCCATTAAGATGGCTATTATAAAAAAAGGGGAAAGCAAGTACTGGTGTGGATGTGGAGAAACTCCCACTGCGGGTGGGAACGTAAAATGGTGCAACCACTGTGGAAAGTAGCACGGAGGCACCTCAAAAAACTAAACATAGAATTACCAGTCGATCCAGCAGTTCCACTTCTGAGTATATACAGACAAGAATATTGAAATCAGGGACTTAAACAGACATTTGTACACCTGTGTTCATAGCAGCACTATTCGCAGTAGCCAGAAGGTGGAAGCAGCCCGAACGCCCATCAGTGGATCCAAGGGCCAACCAAATGTGGTACATCCACACAACGGAATATTATTCAGTCTAAAGAACGAATGACATCCTGACACATGGCACAACACGGATGACCTCAAACACAGTATGCTGAGTGAAGTAAGCCAGTCATGAAAAGACAAACATTGTATGGCTCCACTTATATGAGGTAGCTAGAGTAGTCAAATTCACAGAGATGGAAGTTAGAACAGTGGTTACCAGGGGCTGGGGCAGGAGAAAGTGGGGAATTAGTGTTTGATGGGTACAGAGTTTCAGTTTGGGATGATAAGAAAGTTCTGGAGATGGATAGTTCTGGTGATGGTTGCGTAACACTATGAATGTATTTAATGCCACTGAACTTTACATTTAAAAATGGTTAAAATGGTAAATGTTATGTTATGTATATTTTATCACAATAAAATTTAAAAATTATCTTTTAACAGAGAGAAAGTGATAGGTACAGAAAACAGGCCAGGGAGACCCAATATATACATAGATTGGAATCTACGAAGAAGAAAACTGAGTGAGTCAGGATAAATATTTGAAAATATAATTTAAGAAAGCCTTCCTGAAACAAATATTTTTTGATCCACATATTTTGAGAGCACGCTGGATTTCAGAGAAAATTGCCACAAAATGTCAGCACTGAAACATGGCCTAGAAGATGACTAGACTTTGAAGATGAAGAAAGAGCCTTTCACAGTCAGGCAAAAATATTACTTGAGGAAAATAAAATCAGGTTGGCCTCACACTTCTGCACATTAACATTCAAAGTCAGAAGACAGTTGAATAACATCCACAAGAAATTCGATGAAAGAAAATGTGAGCCAAGGCTTATCCAGCTAAGCTAAACTTCAAGTCCAAAGTCTACAGACACATTTTAAATATTCGGGACCTTGGCAGGATTGTTCCCATGAGCACTTGCTGAGGAATCTACCCGGGGGTGAGGTTTGACCAGATACGAGACGCAGGGAAACCGCAGGGAGAGATCAGATGGTGAGCGTTGAATGTGGGTAATTGCAGAGCTAACGCTACAAGGCAAGCACGAGGGACAACAGAGTATCACGTGAATGTCACATGTCCTGACAGCCCAGGTATATCAACTTACAAAGTCATGGGAGGAAAAGAGGAAAAGAAAGTAGAATAAATTTGCTGATTGCCTCAAATGCAACAGAGATAAAGGACATTTTAAAAATCAACAAATCCAGTGGGATTTTAAGCATATTTAATTAAGGCAAACAAAGGTAAAAAAAGATAGCATTCATGTCTAAAGTTGAGAGATAGAGGAGAGGAGGGGGAATGAGAAGAAAGAGGCTAGAAGCTAAAAAAAATTTTTCTTTTTTGCTGTTTTTAGTAGAGAAACAATGGATACCATCTATAAAAAGGGGGAAAATTGTTATATAAGACTTAACATATAATCTAACACGTAATCTAGGAACCACTAAAATAAAAATAGAAACCTTTCTAAAATTTAGAACAATGATGAAATGAGCAAAGAAAATAGACAACATACTGAAATACTTAAAATATATATAGAAAGCAAGCACAACATTATATGGCAAAACGAAGAACAAATTTATTTCATATCAATAAACATAAATGTACTTAACTCACCTTTTAAAAGAGATTTTCAGATTAGTTCACAAAGTAAAATCCAGCTCTATGCTACATACTAGAGTTTCAGAAAAGTTAAAAATAAAAAGATAGGTAAAGACACAAAGTCAAATGCAAATAAACAAGTAAATAAATAAATTAGGGGTTGTGTTCTTAATATTAGAGAAAAGTTAGAATTTGTATAAAAGTGTTAACTGAGCCAAAGAAGGACACTTTATGATGGTAGAAGCTACAATCACAGCAAAGCTATAATAATTATGAATTTCTGTGTATTAGATAGCAGCGACTGCTGAAATAACTGGGTAGCCATTTGGAAAAATGTAAGATTGGATTCATACCTCACGCTGCTCATGAGGATAAGTTTTAAAGAGGCCAAAGATTTAAATTTTAAAAATGAAATCATAAAATTACTGGAAGAAAACATGGCAAGTTTCTTTACAACCTTGAAATGGAGACATCTTTTCTATTTTTTTTTTTCTTTTAACACCCTGTCACACCACTGATTGAAGCAAACAACACAAAATGCTGCCACTTCACCCAAAAGCGGTGCTTTTAATCTGCCCTTTCTTGATGGGAGACATCTTTTCTATCACTCAAAATTACAAGTTATAGAATAAGACCAATAAATTTGATTATATTAAAAAGTATCTTCCATTCTGCTTCTGGAAAGCTTTAGTAGATGTACTTTTCCCTATTCTTTCTGCTAAGTACAACTAAAACGCCTAGAAATTATATATAAAACAAGCATAAGAAGGCTGGGCACAGTGGCTCACATCTGTAATCCCAACACTTTGGGAGGCTGGGGTGTTAGGATCACTTGAAGCCAGGAGTTCGAGACCAGCCTGAGCAAGAGCAGGATTCTGTCTCTACAAAAAAATACAAAAATTATCCAGGTGTGGTGGTGCGCACACCTGTAGTCCCAGCTGCCTGGGAGGCTGAAGCAGTAGGTTCACTTGAGCCCAGGAGTTGGAGGCTGCAGTGAGCTAGGATCGAGCCACTGCACTTCAGCCTGGGTGACAGAGTGAGACCCTGTCTTAAAAAATGAAACAAAACAAAACAAAAAACCAAGCATAAGAACACCCTGAAAGGCATAGAGAAAAAGACAAAATGATGAAAGGGGCTGGGCGCGGTGGCTCACGCCTGTAATCCTAGCTCTCTGGGAGGCTGAGGCAGGCGGATTGTTTGAGCTCAGGAGTTTGAAACCAGCCTGAGCAAGAGCGAGACCCCGTCTCTACTAAAAATAGAAAGAAATTAATTGGACAACTAAAAATATATAGAAAAAATTAGCCGGGCATGGTGGCGCATGCCTGTAGTCCCAGCTACTCAGGAGGCTGAGGTAGGAGGATCGCTTGAGCCCAGGAGTTTGAGGTTGCTGTGAGCTAGGCTGACGCCACGGCACTCTAGCCCAAAAAAAAAAAAAAAAAAAACAGAAAGGAAATGACAAAAGATGGAATCTTGGACCATCAGAAAAGAAGAACAATAGAAAGAACAAAAATATAGATTAATACAATAGGCTTTCCTTCTCTTCTTGAGTTTTCCAAATTATGTTTGATGGTAGAAGCAAAAATTATAACACTGTCTAATGTGGCTCTCAATGCATGTAGAGGTAATATTTATGACAATTATATTATAAATGGCTGCGGGTAAAGGGACATAAAGAGAGGTAATGTTTCTATACTTAGCTCAAACTGGTAAAATGACAGCATTAGACTGTGATAAGTTGTGTAAAATGTAATACCAATAGCAACTATTAAAAAGGCTATACAAATAGATACGTTTGAGAGTTATAGACATTGTTTCCAGAAAAATGTAAGCACATGCCAGAACTTACAATATAAGGAAAGTTCAAAACATCTTTTCAAGAATAAAGTAATTTACATGTGAGCCAATTCCTTCATAAATCCCCTCTCATCTATCTATCTGTCTATTTATCTATCTATCTATTTATCTCTCTATCTATCTCCTATTGGTCCTGTCTCTCTGGAGAACTCTGACTAATATGCTAATCAAGCCTTCACCCTGCAACATTCTAACAAAACTTCTACTCAGGGTCACTGATGACCTCCACAATGTAAGTCCAAAGGTCTGTTCTCATTCCTCGAATTATCTCATTTGACTTCTAGGACACCACACTGATTTTCTGCCTACCTCACCTGCCTCTTAGGTTTCATTTGCTATTTTCTCATTACATCCTCAGAATGCAAAAGATTAAGTGCTCCAGGTCTAACCTTCTAATCTTTTCTCTTTTTGTCTATACTAGCTTCCCAGGTGATCTCAAACAGGTTAATAGCTTTATATATTATCTATATGTGGATGATTCCCAAATCTGTGTTGCCAGCCCAGATCATTCTCCTGCTCTCAAGACTCAAACTGCTTATTTAACATCTTCACTTGGATGTCTAATAGAAATTTCAAACTTGACAGGACCAAAACTGAACTCCTGATCTTACCCTCACACCCAAATGTGTTCCTCCCACAGTCTTCCTTATTTCAGTTAATGACTCTTCCACCCTTTCTGTTATTTAGGCCAAATATCTAAAAGATATCCTTAATTTCTCCCTTTTTCTCTCACCTCACATACAATCTCACCCACTTTACCTTCAAAACAGAATCAGAATTCAACAACCCCCAAACCAAAAGAGACATATTTAAAAAAACTAGATATATATCAAGATAGACTTCTAAAAAAAGTTTAAGTGACCCATGAGAAAGTAGGAATAAGAAAACGGAGAAATTAAAAACTGAGGGAATAAGCAGGGATAAAAAGAGAAGATGTAAGCCCTAATATGTCAATGATTACCTTAAATGTAAATAGTCTAAATACAGCAATTAAAGGCAAAGATTGGCAAAATGGGTTAAAGAACATGACCCAACAATATGCTGTTTACAACGAACTCACTTCAGTTATAATGCTATAAATAGGTTAAAGGTAAAAGGATAGAAAAAGATATACCATGCAAAGATTAATTACAAGAAAGCAGAACTGGACATACTAATATTAGATAAAGTAAATTTCAGAGCAAAGAAATTAGCAGGTACAGAGAGGGAAATTACGTAACAATAATAGGACCAATCCACCAAATGAAAGGACCAGTCTGTCAGAAAGACATATCAATCTCAAATGTGTATGCATCAAACAACGGATCTGCAAAATATGCATAGAAAAAATAGAAAAACATGAAAAAAGAAATAGACATCTACACAATTATAGTTGGAGACTTCGACACTTCTCCTCAACAACTAATAGAATAATTAGAAAAGCATCGAAGATAAAGAACTCAAAAACACCATCAACCAACAAGATCTAATTAACATTTATACAACATTCCACCCAACAGTAGAATACACATTCTTTTCAAGCACCCACAGTTAATATTCCAAGATAGACCATATCTTGTGTCATAAAACAAACCTCAACAAATACAAAATAACTGAAATCATACACAGTGTATTCTTTAACTATAACAGGATCAAACTATAAATCAGTGACAGAAAAATAACAGGAAAATGTCTAAACACTTGGAAACTAAACAGCACACTTCTAAATAATCCATGCATTCCAAGAGGAAATCTCAAGGGAAATTTAAAATATATTGAAAATGAAAATATAACATCAAAATTTGTGGGATGCCTCTAAAGTAGTGCTGAAAAGGAAATTTATAGCACTAAATGCTCACATTAGAAAAGAGGAAAAGTCTCAACTGAATAATATAAATTCTCAGTCAAGAACCTATAAAAAGAAGAGGAAAATAAATCTGCACTTGATCTTAGCCAAAATGCCAGGAAGGGATGAGAAAAATATATCTAAAACAAGCAGAAAGAAGGAAATAATGACAAGATCTGAAATTAATGAAACCAAAACCAGAAAAGCAATAGAGAAAATCAATGAGACAACAAGCTGGTTCTTTGAAATGATCAATAAAGTTGACAAAGAATTGGTGAGGCTAACAAAGGGAGAGAGAAGACACAGATTACTAATATCAGGAATAAAATAGGGGATATCATTACAGACCCTGAAGATGGAGGAAATACTGTGAACAACTCTACATGTGTACATTTAGA
>NW_012152663.1:203257-204995 GCF_000956105.1 Propithecus coquereli | reverse complement strand
TAACTAATTTCACAAAGGCGTAATCTACCCATTGTAGATGAAGAAGGGAGATGGTCTCAGAGAATGGCTGCCACCAGTTCTTTCCTTCCCTGTACCCCATACCACGTTTTCCTTCCCATCCAGAGGTGGAGTCTATTTCCTATTCTTTGAATCTTGGTTGGCCTTTTGACTTGCTACCACCAATAGAGTGCAGAAGTGATGTTCAATGACTTTGTAATCCAGGCCTTAAGAGGATTGGTACTTCTGTTTCCTCCCTCTTGAAAGCTAGTTACCATGTTAGAAGGCTGACTTCCCTGAGACCACCCTTCTGGGAAGAAGCCCAAGCTATCCACGTGAGGAGGAGCACTAAGGCACTGGACAATCGAGTGACATCTTCTTGGACTGTCCAGGCTCAACCCAGCTGCTGGCTGAATGCAGTCACTGAGTAAATCCAGCCGGTGGCAACTGGAACAGAAGAACCACCCAGCTGAGCCCATTCAACCCACAGAATCCTGAGGAATAATAAAGCATTTTGCTTTAAGCCACAAGTTTGGAGGTAGTTTGTCACACAGAAATGGATAATTTAAAGAGAGCTTTTACTCTCCTAAGAAAGAGACCAAGAATTCAATAGAAAAACAGACAAAGGAAAGAAATAGTTCATAGAGAAAGAAATGCAAATGGTCCTTAAACATCAAGAGATGCTTGACCTAGTTGTAATAAGAGAAATGCAAATTATATTTCCCTTAGACACCATTTCTTGCAAATCAGGTTGGCAAAAATCCAAAATATGAAAATACATGGTTGGCGTGGCTGTGAGGAAATAGTTTTGGTTGTGGAGAATGCAAAATTTTACCACTCTCATGGAGAGCAGTTTGGCATTGCTTATAAAAAGTACAAATGTAGTTACCCTTTGGCCCAGCAATCCCACCTCTGGGAATCTATTCTACAGACAGATACTCACAAGTATAAAACGGCCTGTGAATGAGGTCACACACTACAGCATCGTTTGTAATTGGCCAAAGCTTGGAAACAAGCCAAGGGTCTGTGGGGGACCGATCGAATAAACATGAAGCACAACTGTAGGAAGGAATGAGGATGCATTGTAGGGTGTATTAAGTGAAAAAGGAAGGTGCAGAATAGTGTATAAATTATGTTGCCTTTCTGTAAGAAAAAGGTGGAAAATAGGAATAACTACATTTGCATTTCCTTGTATTTGCATAAAGATATACAGAAAAAATAGAAAACTAGCAAATGTTTATGTGTGTGGGGGGGAAGGTGGGATGAGGTGGGAGTTAGAATTCTCTGTGTGTATTTTTATACCTATTTTGTACCTCATAATGCCATTTTGACTTTTGAACCACGTAAATATACAACATATTAAGAGCCAATCTCAGGTGGTAAAGGGAGAACAGAAATGGGCTGTTGATGTGGATGGAATTTCTTTCAAGGACGCTGAAAATGTTCTAAAATTAGAGTGTGGTGATGGTTGTACAACTCTGTGAATATTCTAAAGGCCACTAAATTGTACACTTTAAATGGATGAATTTTATGGTATGTGAAGTGTATCTCAATAAAGCTGTAAAAAAAGAAATAAGGCACTCATATACCCCAAAACTTTCAGGAATGAAAGAGAAGATATACTTCAGATACAGTAGAGATTCAAATGATAGTAAAAAAAATAATATGGGCCGGGCGCGGTGGCTCACGCCTGTAATCCTAGCACTCTGGGAGGCCGAGGCAGGTGGATCGCTCAAGGTCA
>NW_012152663.1:200323-203090 GCF_000956105.1 Propithecus coquereli | reverse complement strand
CTCAGGCTGGTTTCGAACTCCTGAGCTCAAACGATCCGCCCACCTCGGCCTCCCAGAGAGCTAGGATTACAGGCGTGAGCCACCGCGCCCGGCCTAGACCAGATTATTCTTAAATTTAAATGGAAAGGAAAAGGAACTAGAACAGCTAAAACAATTTTGAATAAGAAGAACAAACTGGGTGCAGTGGCTTGTACCCGTAATCCCAGCACTTTGAGGGGCTGAGGCAGGAGGATTGCTTGAGCCCAGGAGTTCCAGGTTACTGTGAGCTGTGATTGTGCCATTGAATTCCAGCCTGGGTGACAGAGTGAGATACTGTACAAAATAAATAAATAGGATAAAATAGGAGGAATCATTCTACCTGATTCCAAGACATTATATAACTATAATAATCAAGATAGTGTGGTATTGGTGGAAGAATCAATGGAACGGAAAAGAGAATCCAGAAATAGCCCCAATAGGTATGGCTAACTGATTCTGACAAAGATCAAAAGCAGCTCAACAGAGGAAGGATAGTCTTTTCCAGAAATGACACTGGAACAGTTGGATATCCATAGGCAAAACAATGTACCTTGACCTAATCTCATACCTTAACCAAAAATTAACTCAAAATGCATTATAGATTTACAAGAAAAATGTAAAACTATAAAACTTTCAGGGGATATTAGAGAAAATCTTCAGAAGCTAGACCTTGGTAAGGATTTCTTAGACATGACGCTGAAAGCACAATTCATAAAAGAAAAAATTAATAAATCAACTTCATCAAAATTAAAATTTAAAAATTTTGCTCTGTGAAAGACCCTGTTAAGAAGATGAAAGGACAAGCTACAGGTTGGAAGAAAATATTTATAGATCATATGGTTGACAAAGGATTCATATTTAGAATATATAAAGTTCTCTCAAAATTCAACAGTGAAACATTCAATTAGAAAGTGGGCAAAAGATGAAGAGACATTTCACCAAAGAAGATTCACAGATGGCAAATGAACACTGAGAAGATGTTCAACGTCACTAGACAATAGGGAAATGCAAGTGAGGACCATGATGATATGCCACTTCACACCTATTAGAACAGCTAAAATAGAAAAATAGTATAATACCAAATGTTAGTGAGGATGCAGAGAAACTTGATCACTTACACATTGCTGCTGGAAATGTGAAATGGTGTAGCCACTCTGGAAAATACTTTGGTAGTTCCTTATAAAACTGAACATACACTTACCATATGACCTACTAATCACACCCCTGGGCATTTATCCCAGAGAAATGAAGACTTACGTTTGCACAAAACCCTGTACGTGATTGTTCATATCAGTTTTATTTGTAATAGCCAAATACTGGAAACAACCAAGATATTCCTCAGTAGGTGAGTGGTTAAGTAAACTGTGGTATTCCATACAATGGAATGGACCATTTTCCACGCAACAACTCGGGTGGATCTCCAGGGAAATATGCTGAGTGAAAAAAAGTCATATACTGTATGATTCTATTTATATAACATTCTCAAAATGTCAGAATTATAGAAATTGTATTAGTTTCCTAGGGCTTCCATAATAAATTACCACGAACTTGATGACTTAAAAACAATAGAAATTTATTCTCTCACAGTTCTGGGGGCCACAGTCTGAAATCAAGAGGTCGGCAGGATTGATTTCTTCTGAAGGCTCTGAGAGAGAATTCGCTTCATGCCTCCTTCCTGGCTTCCGGTGGCTGCCAGCAACCCTTGGCGTTCTTGGGCTTCTAGACACGTCGCTCCAGTCTCTGCCTCCGTCTTTACGTTGCCTTGTCCTCTCCGCGTCTTCGGGTCCCAAGCATCCTTTTGCCTTTCTCTCGTAAGCATTCCTGTCATTGGGTCCAGGGCTCACCTTAACGCCAGGGTGACCTCATCTCGAGATCCTTAATAGCAGCTGCAAAGACCCTTTGTGCAAATGAGGAGGTTCTGGGGGTGAGGGGTTGAACATATCTTTTTAGAGGCCACTACTCAACCCTCTACAGAGATAAAAACAGATGAGGGTTGCCAGGAGTTAGGGATGGTGGGGAGAGGGCAGTGTGTGTGTAACTATAATGGGGTGGCTCTGCAGGGAGATCTCTGTGGTCATGAACAGTTTTGTATCTTGACTGGGGTGGTTACGTGAATCTACAAATGTGATAAGATTACATACATTGTACTGATGTCAATTTTCCTGGTTTTGATATCGTACTATGGTTATGTAAGGTGTTATCATCAGGAGAAACTGTGACGTGTATACCAGGACTTCTCTGTACTATCCTTGCAACTTCTGTGAAGCTATAATTGTTTCAAAATAAAATGTTAAAAAACCCTATGTGGCACACGCACACACACAGACATACACAAATGTAATCAAAGTCAAAAACAATTGTCAAACTGGCAGAAAATATTTATTTATTTATTTTGAGACAGGGTCTTGCTCTGTCACCCAGGATGGAGTGCAGTGGCAAGATCACAGCTCACTGCAACCTTGAACTTCTGGGCTTAAGCAATCCTCCTGCCTCAGCCTCCCAATTAGCAAGAATAACAGTTGTGCGCCACCACATCTGGGTAATTTTTTAAAAAATATATTTTATAGAGACAGTATCTTGCTATGATGCCCAGCTGGTCTCAAACTCCTGGCCTCAAGTGATCCTCGCCTGGATGAACTGGCATAAAACATTTTTAACTAATTTCACAAAGGCGTAATCTACCCATTGTAGATGAAGAAGGGAGATGGTCTCAGAGAATGGCTGCCACCAGTTCTTTCCTTCCCTGTAC
>NW_012152663.1:185809-197143 GCF_000956105.1 Propithecus coquereli | reverse complement strand
CACACCTGGCCCCGCTCGCAGCACAGGCGGGCACGCCGGCTGCGCCTGCTGGGTTGGAGGACCACAACTGGGTTGGAGGACCACAACGGGCATTGGCAGCTGGCTCGGATGCTTTGGTCTTACACTTCCGCACATATTTTCAAGATGAATTTTATTTTGCCAGTAGGTTATTCTATGGTTTGAATGTTTGTGTCCTCAAAAAATTCTTTTTTTTTTTGAGGCAGGTTCTCGCTCTGGAGAGTAGAGTGCTGTGTCATGATCATAGCTCACTGCGGCCTTGAACTCCTGGGCTCACGCGATCCTCCTGCCTCAGCCTCCCGAGTAGCTGGGACTACAGGCATGCGCCACCACGCCCGGCTAATTTTGTTTATTTTTTGTAGAGATGGAGTCTTGCAGTGTTGCCCAGGCTGGTCTCAAACTCCTGGCCTCAGGCTATCCTCCTGCTTCAGCCTCCCAGAGTGCTTGGATGACAGGCGTGAGCCACCGTGCGGGTCCCTGCCCCCTGCGCCTCCATCCGAATGTTGAAGCGTGATCATCAATGTGATTGTATTAGGAGGTGCGGCCTTTTGGGGGGTGACTAGGGGATGAGGGCGGAGGCCTCAGGAATGGGATTAGGCGCCGTCTGTGAACCAGGAAGTGGGCCCTCGACCGACACCGAATTTGCCGGCACCTTGATTTCGGGCTTTCCAGCTTCCGAGACTGTGAGAAATAAATGTCTGTTGTTGGTAAGCCACCCAGGCCGTGGCATCCTGTTACAGCAGCCTGGACGGACCAAGTCAGGCAATAAATCTATACTGTTAACAGGATGAAGCTAAGCCCCGGTGGCAGGTGACAGAGGGGACCTGGAGCACGAGTGGGAAGCAGTGTGAGTTGGAGGAGCACCCCCCGCCCTCCCCAGCACGGATCCCCCAGGAGCTGCCTGCCCGGCCCTCTGTCCTCTGGTGGCCCCACCCGCTCCTGGGCGCCCCTCCCTCGGCCCTGTGTCCTTCAAAACCTGTGTCCTGGAGGAAACAAAGAACAAAGATGGCGCTTCCTTGACAGTCTCCCTACCCTGAGAAGACCACCCGAACCCTCAGATCCCCCCCCATACTGGCTCTGCTCCCGGCCTGGTACCGCCAAGGGGTGGCGGGTCTTCCTGAGCAGCGGGGCGGTTCTCTGCGTTCCCGTCCCCAGCCCAGCCCGCTGGAGCCGCTCTCCCTGCGACGGCAGCACAGGGCCGTCTGCATCGGCGCACGGGGGGCGGTCTTCCCTGGCTGGTGGGGTGCAGGTGAGGGGAGACACAGGAGGGCGCAGTCTTGGTCTGAGGCAGAGAGTCGCGGGAAGGATTCTGGCCTCACGGAGCAGCTCGCAAAGGCACGAGGGGAGGGTATTTGGGGCCACCCTGGTCAGGGGTGCAGGGCTCAGACCTCCACGGACAGGAGAGCCCTGCTGGGTGGACGGAGCAGTCCTGCCCTGCCGAGAGTGCTTTCCCGTGGCGGCCTTGCGGGGAGGGAGGGGACCTTGGGGACTCCCTCCTGCGGGGGTGTCCCAGAGGCCAGACTCCCAGGACAGGGGTGCCTGGGATCAGGGACCTGGTGACAAGCAGGAGCCTTCCTGCTCCCTCCAGGCTCGCTCGGAGTTCTGCTCAGGGCCCCTGGGCAGAGATGCTGGCTGGGCGCCCCCACGGCTTGGAGCCGAGCGGAGCAGGGCGGGAGGCGCCGCTCCCCAGCCTCCTGGCCTCAGAGGGCCGGACATTTCTGAACCATGTGCTGTGCAGGCGCCAACTGGCCAATACCGCGTCCCCAACTGTCTGGAGCAAAAACACGGTTTGCTGTTACAGCAGCCTCAGATTTCAGGAGTGGGCAGTGGCCTTGGGGCAGGGTGGCTGCGTCATCCCGAGAGCAGGGAGAGGGTTCGTCTCTCCAGGTGTCGATGGTTTAACGGCAAACCTTGGGGACTTAGGTGTCCTTGCCCTCCAAAGCAAGCCCCAACACAGAATGTAGCATTTTTATTCTGGTTGGAATTTGTGGCTTGCTACTGCTGCTGGCATCACCCTGGCAAGAGTGGCTTAAACGTCAAGATATATTTTTCAGGTGCTTAAGACACCAAAGATCACGGCTGTCGAGAAGAGTGAATTTTAATTAGCAAAAGGATCCCACAGAAGCTCCCCAGCCCTGACGGAGCGGCCCTGACGCGCTTTGTCCAGCCTCGGGTGTTTGCTGCAGACTCAGATGGCCGGCGATAGTGTCCAGGGGAACTCGGGGCTGCGTTAGTGGGAACCGGTTTTAGTTTTCAAACCTTATCTGTTAAGTCACTCATGCCAAATACCTGTGCACAGAGACGAGTGCTGCACAAAGGCACTTTACGAGTAGCTGGTAGCATGGGGCTGCCCCGGAGCTTTCCGGTACCCCGGCTCCTCGGCAGTCAGTTTCCACGGGCCAGACAGAGAGTGTTGCTCCGCGGGGAGGCTCGGTGGGACTCCTGCGTCTGGACGGTGCCCTTTCCGGTGGCCAGCTCGCTTTCTCGCGCTCCTGCCTGCTTTGCCTCCTAGGCGTTGCCGGAGAGAACCAAGGGCACCTCCGTTGGATGCCAGCAGAGACTCGGGGCTCAGGGACCATCGCACTTACCTGCCCCAGAGCCGGGCACCCAGACGAGTGGTGAGGTCTTTTTTTTTGAGACAGAGTCTCACTCTTTTGCCCGGGCTAGAGTGCCGTGGCTTCATCCTAGCTCACAGCGACCTCAAACTCCTGGGCTCAAGCGATCCTCCTGCCTCAGCCTCCCGAGTAGCTGGGACTACAGGCATGCACCACCATGCCCGGCTAATTTTTTCTATATATTTTTAGTTGTCCAATTAATTTCTTTCTATTTTTAGTAGAGACAGGGTCTCGCTCTTGCCCAGGCAGGTTTCGAACTCCTGAGCTCAAACAATCCGCCCGCCTCGGCCTCCCAGAGAGCTAGGATTACAGGCATGAGCCACCGCGCCCGGCCTCGAAGTGCCTGTCCTGAGGCTTCGTGCCCCAGCGGCTGCCGATGGTCCCTGCGTGGGTGGTGCAGCTGCGTTCGACCTTCCAGCCAGGCCCGCCATGGTGCCGGACGTGCAGTGAAGCCTTCTTGGACCCCCAGACCCTCAGTCCGTGCTGTGAGCAGCAGCAAAACGCCGCTGCGCCCTGCCCTGATTCTTGACCCACAGAACCAGGAGACGCAGACCAGTGGCTGCGGATGTTGCCAAGTTGGGGTAGTTTGTTGTGCAGCAGGCGACAACCACAATGCAGCGCGTCGCATACCTAGGAGTGGTAGGAAACCAGTTCGTTATTTTGAAAACTGATAAATAAAGGGAAAGAATCAAGCATTGAAAAAAAAAGAGGGGGTGTTACTTGCAGAAATAAAAAAGATTATAAAGGAATACCACGGACAACTATTTGCCAACAAATTAGATAACCTGGATGAAATGAACAAATTCATCGAAGGAGACAAACTACTGACACTGACTCAGGAAGAAATAGAAAACCCAAGTAGACCTACAACACATAAACAGATCGACACGAGAAGCACAGGCAACAGACTGCAATGACACCAGAAAAAAGATAGAAAACATTTGCACTGTGCTCACACATGAGCAGCGAGGGAAGGAAAGAAGTAGCTAAGTTGGACTTGGTCAAAATTAACTTCTGTGTTGTAAAGGACACCATCAAAAAAGTAAAGATACTTGCATATCTGATAAGGGGCCCGTATCTAGAATATATAAAGGACTCTTACAACTCAATACGAAAAGACAAATAACCCAATTAAAAAATGGGCAAACGATCAGAACAGAAATTTCTTCAAAAAAGATATACAAATGGCTGACAAGCATGTAAGGGGATGCTCGACATCATTAACCACCATGGGAATGTGAGTCAAAACCACACCCAGTAGCATGGTTAAAATAAAACAGTCGGCTAACAACCAGTGTTAGCAAGAATGTGGAGAAACTGGCCCCCTGTACGCTGCTGGTGGTTGTTCTGGAAAACAACCTGGCAGTTTCTCAAAAGGTTAAATATAGAGTTACCACATGACCCAGCGGTTTCACTTCTGGGTATATCCCACCAAAAATGAAAAGCACATGTTCACGTGTAAACCTGTACATGGATATTCACAGCAGCATTATTCATGGCAGCCGCAAAGTGGAAACAGCTCCTAAATCCGCAGGTGAACGGAACACAGTGTGCCACGTCCATACTGTGGAATATCTTTGGCAATAAAGAGGAATGAAGTACCGCTACATGCTTGAACACGGAAGAATCTGGAAAACATCATGCCACGTGAAAGAAGCCAGTCGTAAAAGGCCAGTTGTATGACACGTCCCTACGAGGCAAATTTAGAGAGACAGAAAATAGATTCCTGGCTGCCTAGAGCCAGGGGTTAGGGTGGAGAAGGGAAGAGAGGGGAAGGCTAAGCGGGGTGGAGTTTTTCCAAGGGTAACGAAAATGTTCTAAAATTGTGGTGCATGTTGGTTGCATAACTCTGAATGTGCTAAAAAATCATTGAATCGTGTACTTAAAACCGGTGAATTTTATGGTGTGTGAATTGTATCTCAATAAAGTTGCTATTGAGAGACAAGAATTCACCGGGCCGTGTGGAAGGGCGTGCGGGCTGGGGAGCAGCATGCCCAGGGGTGTGAGGACGCACACGTGGCGTGTTTGGGACGTGGCGTGGCCGGCAGCCTGCGGCGGGAGGGCGGAAGCCGCAGACCACGACAGCGGGCGGGATGGGAGCGCCCAGCGGGTGGGATGCTGGCTTTTCTCTGGAGGCCACAGTGAGCCAGGGACGCGCACGGGACAGGGACGGGCAGCAGCCTCGCCCTGTGGAAAGGTCGCCTCGCGGCCAAGGCTGAGCGGGGAACAGGGGGCGGGGAGGAGGGCGTGGACGCGAGGGCTCTGTGGCCAGGCCTGATCAGTGGGGGTTGAGGGGAGACCCCTGGGGGACCCGTGGGAAGAGGGAGGTCCTGGAGTGGTAACGGCCTCTGTGTCCTGCCCTTACTGCGGCCAGTTACGTAATCGGTGAGGCCACCACGGCCTGGCCCCCACCAGGTGCTGGGGATGTGCCCGGAGGTGCGCCCATCCCGGCTCTGGGCAGGGGTGCGTGGGGTCTGTCCTGAGCAGGATGGGGCACCGGGGCTGAGCTCCGGCGTGGCAAGAGGGACGGCGGAGGTTTCCTAGACAGGGGCTGCGTGCTAATCCTTTCGCAAATTTCTCCCTGATGGTCTTTTCATTGGAAAAGACGATGGACAAACTCAAAGTGGAATCTGAAAACCAGTCAACAAACAAAAAGCCTCCAAACCACCCTCCCTACCTTTCGATGACTGTTTTTCCTTTTCTCGTTGCCTTTGGGAGCTCTGGCTCGGCGTCCGGCAGCCCGGGTTTGGGGGCCTGACTCTGGCCGCGCTCGAGCTGTCCCACCGCGCAGTGCCTCAGTGTCTTCCTCTGCACCACGTACCCGTGCCAGGGTCGCGGTGAGCGTCCCGGTGAGGACACACGCCAGCCAGGCAGCCCGGGCCTGGCGCAGGGTGGGCTCACGTGGGGACCAGCCGGGCCATGGCCCTTCCCTGTAGCCGGAAGGATGAGGTGGTCTCATTCTGAGCGCTTCTGCTTTCACTGAACTGGGCATCACGTGTGGTTTTTCCCCGTATTGCTACTTAGTCTTTGCGTCATTTTGAGGCTGCGCCACTCGGCTGTGTCGATGTGCGGTCTTGCGCGGCCGGCTGAGTTTGTCTCTGAGCCCGAGCCTCTCTGCACCGTCCTTGTTTCAGGCAGGACTCCCTGGTTGCAAGTGACAGAGCTGACCTGAGCCAGCGGAGGGATGCCAGGCACGGAGCGGTCCTGCACCCCCTGCGGGAAGGGCCGTGCTCAGTGCCCTGCCGTGTTTGTGGCCGATTTCGTTCATCCTTGCCAGAACTTTCTCATTCCTTGCTAATCCAATGAATGTGAAATGGGACTTCAGTGCTGCTTAACTTTAACAGCGGGGGTGAAATGGGTGAAATGTCCATGGGTTTGTTTGGTTCGGGCTATTTTCCTGCGTGGTGATCACCTGTGTTTATTTTTCAGCTCGCCGCCCATGGGGGCTGCTTCCAGACTCTGCCTGGGGCTGGAGGAAGAGGCCGCGGCCTCGTGTCCTTTTTCTATTTCTGCAGAAGGCGCAGAGCAGGTCTCCTGCTGTGCAGGCTGGCGCTCCGCTCCAGCCGGGGCAGGCTCGTCTCTGCTGCGTGCCCAGGAGCGGCCGGGAAGTGATAAGTGAAAATCCGTCGCAACTTCTGGAACCAGCTCAGAGGACATGCTCAGCTGCTGGAGTACCAGCAGGACTCGGCGAAACTCAGCGAGGATTCAGGAGAATGATTACATTTCAGCGCTGCAGTCCTTGATGGGGAAGGTCTTTGGAGGACAGCTCACAAACAGCCTAGGAACTTTCCGAAAGGTGTTTGTGTAGGGGGAGGCGCAGGGGAAGGCAATCTGGGCTTTGCCTGAATCCTGTGGCCTTCGTGTCTCTCTTTGGTGGGGCGTCCGCTCAGCAGCCGCGTCCGTCACTATCTCCTTTGGACAGAGCCACGAGCGAAACGTGGCAAGTGGCCCGTGGCGTGGCAAGAGTGTAAGTCAGTGTGTCCTGCGCTGGTTTATGGACTGTCTTGTACGTTGGCCTGCTCCGGTGAAAAGCCTTTGAATTTCAGGAATTCCTGAAGTTTGCTTCGGTTTTCTAAAATCTTTGCAAAGGGAGGATGATTTGTAAGATGAATAAAACCTTTATTTGATTAGTAATTTTTTCCCTCATTAGATGTTGGGATTTGTCTCTGAGAAGCTCTGTCTGTGTGTGGGCATGTGCCCCAGGACTCGGCATGTTTCGGTGTCGAGGACCCCTTTGCAAGGAGGTTTGGTGGGAAAAATAAATCCTCATCCTAACATGAAACTTTCTCTGCTCTGGCTTCTCTCATAAGTCAGATCACATTTGTTTTCTGTTTTCTAGAAATCCCTCAAAATATATGGTCTGTCAAGAGCATATCCTTGTATCCCCATTTGGGGGATATTTATTCACTTGAAAATGACATATTCTGTGGCCATTTCTTAGCTATTCGGGGAGTGGGGCATGTGAAATAAACATGGCCCACCATTGTGAATTGGACATCTCTGTTTGAATCATTTCGCTCTAAAAATTTGATCCATCAGGACTTTGAATAAAAGGAGTACAGCTGTGACCTGGCTTTAATTAGTATTATCATTATTGCTTTTTTTTGGATATGAAAAGAGGGTCTTTTGTCTTCAGAATATTATGGGGGTACACAGGTTTTGGTTACATGAATTGCTTTTGCACAGGTTGAGTCAGGGTTATAAGTGCGTCCTTCGCCGAGATAGTGAGAATTGTACCTGTTAGGTGCGAATTCACCCATCCCCTCCCCCCACCTGCTTGATTTCCATTGACTTTTTCTTCCACCTGTGCTTTTTCTTCCACGAGTGTTGAACGATGAGCGCCCATTTAGTGTTGGGTACCTGTGGCGTGCGTTTCTCCGTTCTTGTGATGCTTCACTTAGAAGAATGGTCTCCAGCTCCATCCAGGTTGTTACAGAAGATATCAATTCACCGTTTTTTATGGCTGAGTAGAGCTCCACAGTGTACATAGACCACATTTTATGAATCCACTCAGGCACTGATGGACACTTGGGTTGTCTCCACATCTTTGCGACCGTCAATCAACTTCCTTGTTTCCTCAGTGCCTGCTGTTGAAAGACCTCTGTGTGCCCGCTGATTTCACGGCGCCGCCCCACCGCGCACTGGTCCCCGCGATGCTCGGGCCGCTTCTGGACTCCCTTTTCTGCCCCTGGCGCCTCCCTCCTGGCAGCGGTGCCACAGGGTCAACCTCGTCTGGAAGGGAGCGCTGGGTCTGCTTTGTCACTTTTTCTTTTCAGAAATTTCCTCGATATAACCTTATTTTCATTCTGAGAGATAGGATTTTTAAATCTCTTTCCCTTCCCAGAACAGCAAAAACGATAAGAGGAAAAAATAGGACAAAATACTATCCTAAACCAAAAAAACCAAAAAATAAAAATCAACAATCCAAAGAAACAAAACCTCAAACCCAAACAAACCCTATTAGGGTTTGGCTCGGGCTTGCAGAGAGCCCGTAGCTAACACGGGGAGCACTGAGGTCTGTGCCGGCTGCCGGCGCTGCTGCAGCTGAGGGCCACGCCGCCCGCTGGTGAGCCGGAGCGTCTCTCCCCCAGGTCTGGAGGCTGCAAGCCCAGTTCACGGGTCGGCAGGCCACGCGCTGCTGCAGGTGCTGGGAGATCCTGTCCCTTGCCTTTCTCTTGGCTTCTGGTTTCGCCGACAATCCTCCGATTTCTCGACCCGTACATGTGTCACCCCGCTCTGTGCCTCTGTCATTGCAAGGTGTGACACCCCCTGGCATCTCTCCGTGTGTCTCCTGTCCCCTTCTTATGAGGACAGCAGTCAGATGAAGGACCTGCCCACTGCACTGTGACTCATTTTAACTAATCGTGTCTGCGGCGACCCTATTTCCAAACAAGGTCACATTCCGAAGTCGTGGGAAGTACGTGAATTTTGGGGGTGCATTATCAGACCCAGTAGGATATGTTTAACATCTGTATTGACGTTATATTCAAAAATAAGATATTTATTTATTCAAGTCTCCTTCTGTGTCACTTAGCAGAATTTTATAATTTTTTTCATATATATCTCAATTCATTCCTAGGTTTTGTTTAAATCAAGACTTTGTTTTTTAAAGCAGTTTTAGGTTCACAGCAATTCCTAGTTTTTACAAAATATTTTAAAATTCTTTCTGTGAACGATATAGTTTCTTTTGCTACATTATCTAGCTCATAATGTTTCTATTTCCCATAACAAATTATAGAAAATCAATTTTGTTTTGAATACAAATTTTATAATTCACTGAATTACCTTATTATTTTTAATACCTTTTCAGCCCATTCTTTTGAGTTTTGCAGGTTTATAAATATATCATCTACAAATAGTGATAGCATTGCCAGCTCTTTTGAATATTTAAGCTTCTTATTTTGTTCCCACGTCTGACTGTGTGGTCTTGTGGTTCTAGCACAGTGTGATGTGGTGGTCATGATGGTGGCCATCCTTCTTTGTCCTGCCTTAATGACTTCTGCTTTGGGGGGCTGGAGGAGAGTGAGGTCAGGAGAATGTGTGGGAAGCTGTGGTGTGTTAAATCAGACTCTGGCTAGAGGGGATCTTTTGACATCTTGAGCTTTTTGCATTACTTCTCATCTGGATGGTGACTGAGAATCGGGGAGGACAGCTGGGGCTTTCTGTGTGAGGCCGGCTACTCCTGCCGTCAGCCACCATCGGGACCTGCCGGGCCCCCTGGGAGCTGTTCCCACAGCCCTGGCAGGCAGCCCAGGGGGACAGCTGCTCATGCCAGCCCTGCACCTGTGGGTCCCACTATGGTATCGGACCTCACTCACCCTCCGCCCCAGCCCACATGGCTCAGGCTGACTCTGGGACTCCAGGTCTAGTGGGTCATTGAATTCCACTCCCTGGGAATGGCAGCTGGGTCAGGGGCACCTGATTCAAACCGGACCCAGGAAACCTAACACTGGGACTCTTCTTAAGGGAGACTTTCTGCCTCGTGGACTTGAGGAGGGGACAGAGCCGGCCTGAAGCTGCTGGAGCTGCACGCGAGGAAGAGCCCTCGGGAGGCTCAAGATGGCGATCGAGAGACCAAGTCCAATAGCAGCATTTGCTTGTCTGGACCCGGCCATGCCTGCAGCTAATTCTAGATTTTTTAGTCACATGAGCCAATAAAGAACTTTGTTTTATTTGTTTTGACACTTTAAACTAGAAGACACCTGAAAAATACCCATCCTACGAATCTCCCTCCCAAGTCAAGTTTGGGAGGATAAACCCAGAGCTGTCCTCACCTGAAGTTCATAAACGGGCGGTCATGGGACGTTTTGCATTTGCTCACTCCAATAATTTGTACTGAGCATCTCCTGTGTACAAGCATGACTCAAGGCACTCGGGACACATCGGCCATCAAAACAGACGATGATCCTGCCTCGTGGAGCTCACGCCCCAGCGGGGAAGACGGTGACGCACAATAAGCGTGCTCGGTAGCAGAGCCCAGCGTGCTGGGTCGCGGGCAGCGCTGTGGCAGGAACACAGCAAGGAGCAGGGCGCGGGGAGGGGAGGTGGTTTCGGTATTGAAAGGAGCGGTCAGCTGAGGCATCATCGGCACGTAAGTCTTGGGCAAGTCCTTGGCAAGCGGGTGCCTGGGGAGCGGTTCCAGGCAGAGGGACGAGCTGCAGCTCAGTCCTGAGCTCAGAGGATGCCGGAGAGACGGGCTGGCCAGTGGGGCTTGGGGGAAGTGAGCCGGGGAGAGCGGCAGGGCCGAGGCCAGAGGGCCCAGGAGCGGGTGTTCTGAGGTCTCCCGGGCCGCCGAAACGATGTCAGCTTTTACCATGGGAGAAATGGCGGCCAAGGCAGGGCCGTGAGCAGAGGAGGAGCACGATGCAACCCAGGGTAGAGGGAAGCAACAGAAGCAGTTAGGAGGCGATTACAGCCGGGCGGGAGTGAGGGAGGGCCGGCTCCGGGTGGCAGCAGCGGAGGGTGGGAAGAGGTGAGCGGAGAAGCTGCCGATGGGCTGGAGGGGGCTCGTGACAGGAGAGGGTGGAGGCAACTGGAAGGAGGACCTGCGGTCAACACGCTGCAGGAGGCGGGAGAGGAGCGGGGCAGGCGGGGAAGGGGCGGAAGCGCGGGTGCAGGCGCCCTTCATCGCAGCCGGCGGCCAGACATCCCGGGAGAGACGTCGGAGGCAGGTGGGTGCAGGGCCCCGGGCTGGGGACAGAGGTCTGCGCGGAAGGTGCGCCGGGGAGTGGCAGGGTGCGGGTGGCGTGTAAAGCCATTGCACCGGAGACCGCAGTGGAGGCCAGCGCAGTTAGGCACGAGAAGAGGGCCAAGGACCAAGCGCTGGGCGCCGCGACGGTGAGATGCCGGGAGATGAGGAAAATCACGCCACTGAGGCGGACCAACTAAGGAGGAAGGAGGAACGTCGCAGTGGGACGCCCTGTGGGCCCAGGGAAGATGGTGAGTCCAAGAGGCGGGCACCATGGGCTGTGGCCTAGGCCACTGCCCGGCAGGAGGACCCGATGGAGAAGGCAGGAGCCGCGATGTGAGCAGCTTTGGCAGGGGAGGGGCACTGGCTGGCGTCGCTGAGGGAGGCGGAGGAAGCCGCTGCAAAGGACAGCAGACACAGGGAGGGGCCATGGTGGCGCGACACAGCACGGAGAAAGTGTGCACGCAACTGCTGGGCAGCGCCCTTGGGGTGGTGAGAGCATGGAGGACAAAG